>NC_050597.1:3940000-4182500 GCF_013368585.1 Megalops cyprinoides | reverse complement strand
AACTGTGCAGGATGCCTTTCACTTCAAGGGCATCACTATTACTACTGCCATTTTCATCAAGCATGAAGCTGTTTAAAGAATCACTATTGTACTATCTACTAGCATGCAGCTGTTTAAGGAATCACTATTCTACAGACTACTAGCATGCAGCTGTTTAAGGAATCACTATTATACAGACTACTTGCATGAAGCTGTTTAAGGAATCACTATTGTACTGACTACTAGCATGAAGCTCTGAAAAAGGCCCTTACTCCCTTTTGCGAGAGATTTAACTGATACTTTTTCGCCCTGGTGTCTCTGTGTTGCGGAAACACGTCTACGCCTCAGTGCTCCACTGTAGCGCTCCCTCATCGTTAGGCTGAGGGGATGACTGAGGACTGACTGCACAGAGGTCGAAGGTCACGGGTCTGCAAACAGAAACTTGTGTCTGGAGGATCGTGTTACCTGCCACGAGCCGCAGAGAGTGGGACGGGTTCCTGTGTCAGGGTGGCCGGCCATGACGAACGGCTCTCCCTAAATCTGTTCTCTTTAAGGCTGTGCAGCAGAATTCCTCAAGAAATGGAATTCCTCAATTTTTAATATTTCCTTCGTGTTATGGTTTAAAGAATGGCAGAAGATGAAATGGGAATCTGTAGCTGTTTCAACCCACAGTGGCACCACTCTTCTATTGAGCATCATGACTGTACTCAGTGTGTAAACGGATGCTTTGTTTTAAATTGTAACGCCTTGTGTTTTTGTTTTAAATGTGTCATTGCCTCACACCTCATGTGCCGCTGTTTTTCCCCTTCTGTTTCTCTCATGGGAAAGTGATTTTTAATGAGTACAATCTGGAAAAACAATGCCTAAATAAAATGAAAGAAATATTTTTCATTCTGAGCTTTTTTTTAACCAGGAAGATGCCCTGAGACCCCATCAGGCCATTGTCAGCCCATGTGCCTCTCTGGCACCAGACCCAGCTGGAGTGGGGTCACTCTCACACCCAGACCTAACCGTCCACTTCCCCCTGTCCCATTCTGAACTCAAAGCCCCCAGTCCGCTACCCAGTGGCCTTCAGAGACATGCACGTGGAACACATTGCCCAGGCTCTGTCCCCATGGCGATGACAGGAGCATCCTTTTCAGTGAAAACTCTACAGATCGAGAGTCAGAGAGTCCTCACACGACTTCAGCCCTGGCCCTGCGGATGGACCGTCCCTGCAGCACTGAGGAATATCACAGCTACTCGGCACTCTCAGAGACCCGGGATCCACAAAATACACTTTAAAGAAAGGATTCTGGAAAGACAGTGAATCTGATGATCTCATCTGATGAATCTGCTTCTGCCAAACCTGCCTTCCACACAAAGGGGAGATTTTCACAGGCCCTAAAAAGACGCAGGCACATCCCACTGCAGCCAGTGGTGTCTTCTACACAGCACCCACCTCATCATGTGACTTCTTTACTGTGCCTTTGCCGGCTTGGGCAGATTTTTGTAGTGTCTTTTGGCAATTCCTCTCCTACTAGGGTAGGAATCCATCATAATATCATAATCACAATATCAGCCCGAAGCCCCACCTACATACCACACGCAGTACGTGATCATGCTATGGACACAGCTGTCATAAATGACGCTGTTGGCAAACTTCAGATGAAGAGACGTGATACTTGTCTCATGGATGCAATATGACTGCAGTTAGTTAGCCCTTCACTCTGAATAGCAAATTTAATCAAGAGTCACATTTTTTTCATTACTTTCATCAGATGTATCATGAACTCAGTCCAATTTATAATGTCCTGCAGGTGTGGAAAAAAAAATGAAAAAAATATTCAGAAATAATGAAAAACCATGACACTTCCTTGATTTTGCTATTCAAAGTTGCAGAGGAAGCAGTAGACTTCCTGTGATATCGCTGACCATTACTGAAATATGAGTGAATTGTGACTTTGTACCTCCATCAATCAAGGGGTTAAGAGCATGTGATAGCCTCCAATACAAAACCTCAGCCAAACAGTTCCAAAAATATCCATCCAGCACCGTTTGGTACAGTTCGGTCCAAACCAATACATCAATTGTACAGCTGCAGGGAGAAATTCATAGTGTATCTCCTCACAAATCATATTTCCAAGGTATTTGCATTAGTCATTTTAGACCCAGCAAGGTTTATCTGAAAATGTTAAAGCATTTAAGGTAGAGCACAAGCACACACCTCATCAGCGAATTCCACAGCTACTGAACCACATAAAGGCGGCATTCTGAAGCCCTGTGGCTTCTCAGGTGTTTCTCAAATTCAATAGCTAACGCAAGCTTCTCCTTCTGGTTATCTGACCTCTTCAAAGAATGTTTGAAGAAAACAAGGTAGATCCTTTTTTTGCTTGTTTTGTTTCCCAAAGAGACCTTTGAATTATTCCTCGGGTAATGGTATACTAACAAATTTATTTTTTCAGAAGTGTTCCCTTTTTTAAAGAACACAAGCCCACATAAAAGGCAAAGAAGAAAGAGAAGACAAAATGTTAATGTCAATCATTGATCCAATATGAAATCACTGAAGAACGCTGGCCAAGGATGAGAACATCCACAATCCAGTATGCATCACTACAATGGGGTCATTAGCATGAGAATACACCGGGGGTTTAAGAACTATGAATGCACATACAAAGTCAAAAAAAAAAACCTCAAACGTTGCAAAAGAAGGAGCAGTCAGCATTGCATAAATAAACACTGCATGGCAACTTCAGCTGACTGACCCCCCTGAGTAGCATGAGAGATGGTCAGATAGTTTTGCTGGTTACTTGTCTTGCTGGCAGAGCATCTGAAACATTCCGTAGGGCAGGAGAGAGACAGAGGGTCTGGATTTGCATAGCAGTGACCCCCCCCCCAGCGTAACAGTGACCCCCCCATCCCTGAGCTAAAAAAACTGAGGTCACTACTGTTCCTGGGGAGTGAATGATCTCCTGCATGCTGTCAATAGAAATATACACAGAGAAGGCAGAGGGAGGAGAAATCCGTCTGGCCTTAGGAGGATGTTCTGACCAGGATCACCACACACATAGTTTGTCTGTGCCAAACCACGAGAGTAACTGAAAATCAAGGTGTAATCAAAAATGATCATTTTTTTATTCCAAGATGTAACTCATTCTGAAGGACCAGTTCTCACACAAGTAGAACAGTAAAGAAAAACGCACATCTGTCTGAAAAATCTGCTTGGATACATTAAAGCATTAAAACATTAAAACATTAAAACAACACGTACACACACACACAAAACACACAAACAAGCACATACATACATTCACACACACACACTTACAGCTGATGTACTATAGCTTGTAAGTCTGCAGGGGCCATCCTGTATCAGATAAAGCTGAAAACAATTACGCGTTTGTTTCTAACTCCATGGCAGTGTTTGCGGGTGGGCCCGTTCCCGCTGAGTGTGTGTGATATTAGTACACTATTCGCTCATTGTTATTGTTTGAGTCAGCCCTAATGCCTGCCAGTAATGGGAGTCCGCCCTAATAGTGTCGGTTATTATCATTATTATCTTTCTAACAGACCTAACACCCGTGAGGAGTTCTTATCTGAATGCATTATTCTCATTCCTGGCAAGGCATTCCAGGGCATGACAGACAAGCACACAGTGATCCGTGGCTGATCCCAGGTCAGCACTACTCTCATTCTGTGCAAAGTATTCCAGGGCATGTCAGACCAGAATACCCTCATCCCCAGCTGATCCCAAGTCAGACCCTTTCTCAGACCACCACTGACACACTGATTCCAGGCTGATCCCGCGTCAGCCACCCCAAGGACACAAAAAATGCATGGTGGAATGATGAATGCATCTTAGTTAGTTGATTTCTAACCACTGGCTCAGTATGCAAATACATTATGGACACCTGGACACATGATTAAATGTCCACTGTCTCTCCCCTGCTCCAAGTCATTGTAAGTCCTCTCACCGATTCCTTATTTTTCTCTCTTTTGGAAGCAGTGATCAGTTTCTTGCAGAGCTTCCTGTGCACATGGTCTTGGCAAATAAATTATAGGAGATGTGATAAAAACTCCAATACTTCAATACTACCACTCAACCTTGTTTTCAATATGTTTTTCCAAAAACAATTAAATACCGAGAAGCATCCTGTTCAAGAGTTTCATTCTTGAAATGTACTTGCATCCTCAGAGCGAGTTCTCCAGCACTCTCAGCGAGGGCTATAATTACATCATAATCGTGTCTTTCAGAGGAGTACCAATTACTCAGCAGGCTTAAAATGCGAGGCAATTACATTTCCATCAGCGAGCGTTCAAATAAACAGCTGTGCCTCCTGCGGTTAAAAGATAGAGTTTTAAATCCCAGAAAAGTGAGCGAGAATTCCCCAAGGGGTGCACTTTGGTTCGGGATACTGGTGTTTTTCTGCTCGTCTTTAAGGTCAGATAACCAAAAGCGAGGGTGAGCTCTTGACAGACATGTTTACAACTTCACAAAATAAACGACAGATAGCATGGCTGCAGCCTGCCAGGCAGGGAGGGGTGATGGAAGAGGCGGAGCCTATGTCTGGGTGGAGCCTGTGTCTGGACGGGGCCTGTGGCTGGACGGGGCCTCCATCAGAGGGAGCTAATGAGGACTCTCCCTGACTCCACCTTCTGCCTGTCTCCAGGTCAGTGTGAAGAAGAACCTTCACCTGTCCCCCAGAACTGTTAATTATCCTATTGTAAATTGTTTAAATGTTTAAGGATTTTGTCTTTTAATATTTAGCCTTGTCAGTAATTCAGCTCATTTCACATCAAACACACCTTACCAGTTAATTGTTCCATTGTTACGTGTCAATTCGTAATTGTTTGTGTGTGAGACAGCCATTGGTTAACGAGCCTCACCTGCCTAATCAGGCCTATTAAATACAGGTGTGTGGCTACAGAGCCAAGGAGATTTAATTGGTTTGGCTGTGCATGCAGCCTGGTGCCTTTTTGTTTGTGGATTTTTTTTTTTTTTTTTTTTAAATAAGTTGGTCTTTTAGTAAGCTTTGCTCCATTTTGTTCTGTTTTGTGAGAAGTGTACGCCATCTTCTCCACAGTCAGACACGCAGGTTTGTTCATTACAGTGATGGGAGTAACGGCTCTTTGAAGGGAGCCGGATCGTATGGCTCCGTTCCTCTCCGAGAGCCATTCAAAAGAACAGCTCATCGTTCTTTTAGGGGGTGGGGGTTACTAGGTTTATCTGCGAAATAATCAAATCGTATAACAATACTCGTAATGCCAGACCTAATGTCATTGTGTGCTTTACAACGTAACTGCCATGAAACAATCGGAAGGGGGGGGGGATATTCTCTCTCACACACACTCACACACACACACACCCTTTAAGTGTGCTCTCGGCTCATCACACTTTGCCCTCAGTCAGCTTTCCCCATGAACAGCCCCTGAGTGGTGTTCAACACTGTGCCCCATGACTAACATGTAGCTGCATTTCTTTATGTACCTCTAACTTTACTTTAGATATTATCTCCTGACTGACTTCCCCTCAGAGCACCAGAGTGTGTATTTTCCCACGTGCCAAACATGGCATGCTGGGTTGGTTTCTTCTCATCATGACTCCCTCATTCTGGGGAAAGAGACAAGCCCAAAAATGCTGAGTGAAGGAGTGCAGGTACAAGCTCAGAGACATCTTTCATCAGATATGATGCGCTTACTGTAACAGATCTGAGGCAATGTGGTTTAGTTAAAATGTTTAACCACGGTGAAGCAAAGTGTTAATATGACACACCTACATCAAAGAAACTGTATGAGACTCACAATATTTCAGCTACATCAGGTAAAAGGCTGATTCAACACAAGACTGAATGCAGTGATGTGATAAGTTATTGAAGCATTTGCCTTGGGGCTCCAAGGTCCTAACTGTGAAGTTTACCTACAGAACAAAGGGTGAATAAATGACTCTGCGAGAAAGATTTTAAAAATACACCCATGCACTGGAGAGCAAAGATCATCACTTATTGTTTGGTCTTTTGTAAAAAATTATTCTTCCTTACTGCCAGCGAGTTATTAAAGATCTAAAATAAGCAACCAATGCCATTCCTTTCTTAAGCGTCTCATAGAGACAGCAGTGTACAATCATACTCGCAACTTTTTTTTCATTTTTCCTTCTTGTTTTACAAAAGATAATGAGTGAGAGGGCACCGTATAGCCAGCGTCCCCAGGGAGGGGGTGCTGTGCCTGGTTTAGTGGCAAAGCACACAGCATTCCACAGTAAGAAGCCATAAGGTAAAACTGCTTACTTTAAGTTAAGTGGGGTTCTGAGGGGCACACCTCTATAATAAACTACAGTAAAATGCTGACACCAACAGAAAGACGTCTGAATTCATGGGAAATGCATGGAATTCAATCCTCCAAGAATGTCAGATTTACAGGGATCCAAACTGGCAATAACGAAGAGAGAAGTCCCTTAAGAGACACGTCCAGATGCAGCATTTGATTATTTTCAAATAAATATGCACGAGGGATATCGGCCCACATGCAGATAACACCACAGGAGCAACAGCAACACAAGCTGTTCCCAGTCTGACTGGTGGAACTTCAGACAGAACCCTTCTGGAAGTCAGGGCTCCCTCTTGTGGCAAAATCAGAAAAAAAACAGAACATATGCAGTCAGCTGCAGTGTCTTCATTCTTGCCCCTTTCTATGCCCAAAAGGACGGCCAGTTCCCAACTAACAAATTGATCTTTGTAGTTTATTTGAAACAAGACATGTACTGGTGCTACATCCATAAAAACTCTGTACTCAACGTTTCTTATCTAGCCATTCGTTCTTTTCTCAGTAAAAGCCTAGAAAGAATACTCTCGTGCTCTAATACTTGCAAAACAGTCACATTAAAAACCAGACAGACAGTAGAGGTTCTGATGGGATATTCCCTTCAAATTAACCTGTACACCTGTGCTGATGTTTCAGAGTCCTGCATAAAAAAGGTTGCAAAGAGACTAACTTTCACTAATGAAGACAGTATGCCAAAATGTCTGAATCTTTCAGCTCCATCTTTATTCAAAAGCACTGAGCAGGGGTCTTTTATGAATGCGGGTACCAATTACTTTTGTTTTAAACCTGTGAGCTGAAATAAGAGCCTGGTTCACTTCTTCTAAAACATGTATGCTAATAATCAGCTTGGTGTTATGATACTACACACAACAGTCCCTAAAAACACACACACACCACACACCTCTCAGTGAGAAAGTGGCTTGTACATGTAACATTATTCTAGTGCTTATCTGTGCATCTCATCTGTGTGCCAAAAGTGTCTAGACAGACCCACGCCATACTGTGGGAATAACTAAGTGTTTACTATTGTATTCCTTATTATACACCTGCTAAGTATTCCTGACCGGGAATAATAAACCCTGACTGGGACAATTTCTGAGCAGATTTATTTAGCAGCTAAAGTACTGCTCACAAATTAAGCACAGCCACTCCTGCCCCTGCTCCATTTCACATTTGACAGCAAATGCTGCTTTCGGTATCTTATTTCCTGGTTTCTTTTGGCCACCGGCCTGAGTGCTTTACTGGGGACCCTGTGCCAGTTGGAGCGCCGTAGCGATAGGGCATTTCCCAAACCCTCTGTGCCTTCTTCAGCCGTGCTGGCACCAGGCCAGCCCAACGCAGACACGGGGGTTCCCCCTCCTGCTGCTAATCAATGGCTCTCGCGGTCTGTGGGAATGTGGACAATGCCTGTCGGCCATCACTGCTGCCGTACACACAGCCACGGAAGGATACATAACAGGCTATACCATACAAACTGCACGACAGCACTGCACGTTTACTAGGCTATATGTTGCAAACTAAACGACACTGCAGAACATTATGGTAAGTATCAGAAAAAGCAATTCATGCAGTAGGCCATATGTTCTAAATGCCATAATGTAGCCATAAGGATACATGCACTAGGCCGTGTTTTAAATAGTGTTGTATTGTATACATAAGGATCCATGAGAGAGGATACAGAGACATCAGAGAGGGTTTGGTGAAAGCGGCAGTGTAGCAATGTTGCTTCAGGACTCGTAACCAAAAGGTTGCCGGTTCGATTCCCCGTTGGGGTGCTGCTGCTGTACTCTCAGGCAAGGTACTTTACTCACAATTGCCTCAGCGAATTTCCAGCTGTATAAAGAGATAACATTAGAAAAAAACTGTAACCGATGTAAGTCGCTCTGGATGAGAGCGTCTGCTAAATGCCAATAATGTAATTTAATGTAAAGCAACCCACATACACACAGAGGGGCTTTGGTGCAGTGATGTACAGCAGGGAGGGGGTTCGGTGCGCCTCTGTCTAGGCAGCTGCCCTGGCTCTCCGCACAGCAGGGGTTTCAGCCAGTTCGGCTGGGGGACAGAGTCCACGCAAAACACGAGGACTTGGAGGAGCAAGCGCTGAGCTGTGAACTTCTCTGTTCCTGACCGAGATCACAAGGCTCCGCTGCCAAAGCTGCAGGTCTCCTCCGCACCAAAACAGCAGCCAGAGGTTTGGGGAGGGCTGTCCATGAGCCAAGCACCCCTCCGCCCCACCTCGCTGCTGCTCCCGAATCTCCCCAAACACCTGCTTCAAGTTTGTAAAGATTCGATACTTAAACGCGATTTACAGTAACAAGCTTACGCAGGGCATTACCTGCTGGAGGGAAACCAAAATGCCTCCCAAGTTAATGCTTCGTGAGTAGCATTCGGGTAAAATTACTGCAAATTACTTCAAAAACCTGAACTTGATGGAACTAATGGCCAGGCCAGTCCAAACTGCCGTTAATTTAACTTGTCTGATGAAAACAGCCAAAGGCTAAAAGTAACTCTAAAGGAGCAGAACACAGCACAAGCTTTGATATGAGCAAATTAAGCAGAAATACAACTGCTAAGAAATATAGCGTTGACTTCTATATTATGGTCTATTCATCAAATGTGATTTATTCAGCCAGGTACTTTTAATAGGATGCCTGAATGCCTACAGCTGAAGTACCATTAGAGGTCCCCCAATCTCTCTAATAATGAAGTAGAGGAGCACAACATCCACCATTTTGTTACAAATAGGGGACTGCAGGACAATGAAAACCCAGGGGAAGGTTTTGGTTGGACATGCATTTATATTTAATCTTTGTAAGGCCCACTGATTTAATGTATGGTTGGTATGTCCAACTACACAGTTTTCCTGAAGCTCCTTTTCAAGTCCTCACTGACCTCTTCCCCAAAAAGACTTGAAAATAATTTCAGGCTCTAATTAGATGCACAATATTGCTCACAATATGCCCAGTATCCACAATTATATTCCAGAGAGCATCCCTGCATTATGCAGTTTTTGAATTCAAACACCTCAGAGGAAGGCACTCTTCCACCACTTCACTGCAGCTGAGAATACAGCAGACAGGCTCTGGGCTTCAGTGTGAACATGCTGTCAAAGATGGCTGTTCACATATCCAACAGAGGCCACAGGAGTGAGAGCTTCTGTCTTCCACAGAACGCTATTTCACAACGTGCAACTTGCCAGCTGCCAAAATTCCAGTCCAGCCTAATTTCATTTCCACTAACAGCGTTGCTCCTTGTGTGCTGAGGATATGCTGAACCCAAAGCCTTACTCAAAATCACGTTCAGCATTCACACGGGCCCCTAGTACAGAAAGACAAGGTGATTTTCTCTCGTTTCAGAAGCACATCGGTAAGTGGAAGAGAATGCAATCACAGAATGCTTCATTATATGCTTCTCTACTATTGGAATTTTCTGTTTTTCTCCTACTCCCATTTTTAAATCAGACTAATATTTTCTTTCAGCATCATTGAAGAAGAGTCATTTCAGGTGCCCAACAGCCAGGTATTATCATACAGTACATAGAATGCACCTACAAAAACATAAATTGCACAGTTCTGTCCAACTCCTGACTTTTGATCTGAATCTTTGAAAGCGCGAGGTCCCTCGTGGAATTATTTAGGTTATTTTGGGGTGTGAAAAGCTGCCTTTGTGTGGGGACTCCTTTCAGCTCGGAGCTCCTCCCACTCCGGCTCTTCTTACTGTAAGTATCTTACGAGGAGCGCAGCTTTCGAAGTAGAGACCACAGTGTGTGCATCAGAGCAGAGAGGCATATCCATCACACCAGCCCTACAGGACGCAGCGGCCATTAAACCACCATCCCGGCAAAGGACAGACACTTTCCTTCTTTCTGTCCTGAGACCAAATCTCTGCCTCCTTTGTCCTTTTGTCAAACAAATAAAACATCAATAGATTCCCTCCCTTTTCTGAGAGAAGCTAAAACTGTGTGATTGCTTTGAAAAACACATCACTACCACTTCACAACAGAAATACTTGCTTTGCTTATGGTAATACTTGCTGTGCTTTGCTTATGGTAAAATCTTTGAAGAGTTATCTCTGAAAGTCATCTCTTATGCCTTTGGTATTTCAAAAGTCTGACATTAATTGAGTTGTGTGAGGAAAACATACTGAGATCATCACTACTGAAGCTATTTAAGCTGCAGAAATCCCCAGATCAAAAGCTAAGAAATAAGAATCTGTGGTTTTCATACCAACATGGAAGCAGATTTAGAGTCAAAGCAGTCTAATCAGAAAATAATTCATTTTAATGTCCAACGGTTTGTCATATGAATCCGTTCAGCCAGGTATGCGAGATCTTATAGAGTAAAGCTGAGTCAGTGGACACAGAGGTCATGCATGTATCGCACTGATTTCCTCTCTCCCGCACCCTGCTCCTGAGACAGCTTTCACACAAAACGTGAACTTCACTGGACTCACCGCTGTCTCTGCGCCCCTGTATCGATCACACCACGGTAAAACAGGTAATCCATCAGAGCACCCTCAGCTCCTGCGAGTCTGATTTAACTCTAACTCCTTGCAGATATCTATTTCACAGAGTTACAGAGTCATATACACCAGCTAGTCTCTCTACAGCCACGGGCTTCAGAGAAAGCCATTATCCAGAGCGCGCGAGGAAGTTTATCGACGTTCAGCCTGTGGTTCCCTCAGTCCACACCTCGTTAATTAGGATTTATGTTCTCTTTTCATTGACAGTTAGCTCATTACCTTGCTTAGGAGTTTATCAATCAGAGGGGGACCCATTATCTATTGAATAATTATGTCTGTGTGCCTGCCTGTCTCTCTGTGTGTCTGTTGAATCATAAGGCACTACTTCGTCTTCATTCCTCAGTTTATCTATTCGGGTTTTTTTTTTTTTAAATAAATGCATTTATTAATAACATGTTTTTTATAACACAAATGGCCTGGTTGTCTTTCCTTTACATTGTGCTTTCAAAATGAATTTTCGACTGACTTCCACAACAGACTGTGCAAACTCCGGGCAAAGACATTAACTTTGATGACAGGTAGAGGTGCCCCAGGTGTATACCCGAGGTGCTGTGCTTCATGTACAGCCGTTTATAGCCTAAAGACACCTACACATGTAGACAGATTTTATTCCACCTACACACAGAAAGCACAATGTTGCTTCAACTTTGCAGCGTAAGACAGATCTGTTATTTGCTGTTTGTAATGTTTATTCTAGTAAAAGGGATGGGGCATTGTACTGAACCATTTCCCTCTGACATTTAGCCCAAGCCAAAATGAATTTATAACGGCAGTGGTAATTAGAAACATTTTAGAGACAAACTGGGTCTTCCCAGAGAAAGCGGTCATTTCCGACGGACCGAGCAGCATTAAACAGTATTAAATGTGATACGCCAACAAACTCATAACAAGCGATACGCTAGACTAAGCGAGCAGCATTGCTAATGTGGGCCTGGATTAGATGTAATCACAGTAAATCCCGGTGAAAAATGATACCGCATTATGAGAGGGACGTCAGAGGAGCACAGCGCCCCGTGTGGCAGGCAGTGGAAAGGCGGGAGTCGGTGTGTAATTAGCGAGGCTGTAGAGGGTAATGGTAAGGCGGAGCTGCAGAGAGCTGAGTGAGTGTGAGAGATGTGTCAGACTCCAGCACAGGCAGAGTGACTGTTGGAGCCCTATTACACACCCACAGCGACAGGCTGAATATGAGAGCTGTTACACCCCGGCACTGACAGAACGGCTCCGCTGGGGCCACGCTCAGGGGGTAAGCAGCTTTCAAGAACACAGTCAAGTGCGCGTAATCCCAGGCTAATGAATGGAGCTATGCACTGCTGGGTGCGTCGGCAGGCAGAGCGGAGCACATGGCTGGTGCGTTCACCGGGCCCTGCCGTTTGCCCCCTCTCCTCCCCCGCCTCTGATGGACGGGGTCAGCGCCGGGGACCTGCTGTCCCGCTGATTAAATCAGAGAGGAGACTCGCTGCCTCGGTTCAAAGGGTCTCCTGGAGACACGCTTCCCCATCCCACTGCTGTACTACGACCAGGAGGGGAGGCTCATACCACTGCTTTCACTGCCCTGGATTCCACAGGCCTCGGCCTGCCTGGCTGCTCTCACACTGAAACCAGTGTAGCTGCCGCTGGAGAGTAGCCAGGGCTGAACAATAGTGGACAATAGCCCTGAAGAGCGGAGCCATCCTTGAGCCTTCAGTGTGACCTAATAACAGCATGACAGATTCACATTACATTACTGTCATTTAGCACACGCTGTTATCCAGAGTGACTTAAATTACATTACATTACATTACATTACTGTCATTTAGCAGACGCTCTTGTCCAGAGTGACTTACACAGGGTACAATTTTATCCATTTATATAGCTGGATATTTACTGAGGCAATTGTGGGTTCCTTCCCCAGGGGTACAACAGCAGCGAGGAATCGAACCAACAACCTTTTGGTTACCAGTCCTGCTCCTTACCACTACACCACACTGCTGCACATACATCACTTACCAGTTTACCCATTTATGCATAATGCACCCATCTATTTTTACTGGGGCAATTCTGGGTTAAGTACTTTGCCCAAGGGTACAGCGGCAGCGCCCCAGCAGGGAATCAAACCAGCAACCTTTTGGTTAGGAGCCTTTACCACTCTACCACCCAAGATTTAGGCATTGCGTAGCGCACACGGTCACCGCGAATGGCTCAGAACAGCAGAGGCATCACTCACTCTTTGGGGGGGTTGAGGTCGTCCGCCTTGGTCTCGAAGAATCGCAGAACCTCCTCACTCTGAGAGATCTGGGGGGGCAGTCGCACAAGAGCCTGTGGGGAGGGGGGGGAGGGGGGGGGAGGGGGGGGGGGGGCAAAACACACAATGTAAACATATGGTGCCAAAGTCTCATCTTCTCTCACCCCACATACTGGCACTGAACCATGTCTCTGTTTGATATATAGGACACTATCACCATTCATGGCTTTATGCCATTAGAGGTTTTGGAAATTCACAACATCTCTAGAATATATACCCCACCAGCTGTGGGGGCTCCTGTACAACGCAGGACTCAGAGTAACAGGCTGAATGCTAATGACACATTCTGCCTGTTCACATGACCCTTAAGCAAACTGCTTGCACCCTGTAATTTGCTTACTTACATATAGTGCACGCCATACAGTTTGTCTCTGTGGAAACAGTCTGGTTCAATATCAATTTTCAATAATTTGTTTAACTTGTGTTCATGCAAAATGTCAAAGCAACCCAAATCTATACTGAGAGAAAATTACTATTCAGACTGGCGCTTTCCCATGGATCCATTAGAAAGGCTGCAATAAAAAGAGGAAGATGCCTATATTAATAGAGGCTATACTGGTCTCTCTGGGCCTCCATTAAGGACATTAATTACCTCTGCCTTATCTTTTATGTGGGTCTCATGATAGGCTGGTAATAAAAAGGACATCCTGCATTTATAGTCATCACCATGTTCTGAATCTAAAGCGCAGATACCGGATTCCAGATCAGGAAGTGCCTGGTAAATTACATCATCATCTCAGAGGAATAACTGGATTAAGGTCTGAGGTCATCGGGGTGTTTGCGGCGTCTGGAGGCTGCAGCCCTGACCCCATGCCAGAGGTCCTTTCTGTGTGTGCTTCAGTATCGCTGCACACCAGGGCAGAGATTGGTGCTGGGCCTGCATCTTTCCCTCCCGACTTTTTAAAAGCTCATATCCCAGGACACGCGTCTCCCTCTCGGAAACCCCAGCAGCAGGTGCAGGCAATGTTTCTTTGCAGACGTCTCTGCAGACTGCGTGTGATTGGCTGCAAGGAGAGCCCTGGTGCTGTGTCCGGAGGCAGACAGTACAGGATAAGACAGCCCCGTTCACCTGCACCATGCTCCAGACACTTGTGTCGGGAATACATAATATGCATAGATGTGGACAGATTGTTTCAGTTTAACACAAGTTTAAAAAATGCTGTTGTCCAAGGACAATTTTAGGAATACAGACTCTTATCTTTTGTTAAATTTACTGCAATAAACAATTTTTTTGCAATTACTTTAAGTTACCATGTCAGCAATTCTTAGCTACTTAGATCAACCTGTACCACCTTTCTGGGACTTGGTTTATCGAGATGTGGAGAGATTCTGTTTTAGTTTAACAGAAGTTATAAAATGAACACTGATGTTGTCTAAGAACAATTTTAGGTACGCAGATACTTATCTCTTGTTCATCTTGGTTTAATAAACAGACAACACATTTTGCAGTTATTCTATTTTGCTGGTATGGCTAAATAGCATGCCCCTACATATTGTCAGTGCCTTTTTGCCAGGTCAGCATTATTTAGTGACTCATATCAACCTCTTCCACCTTCCTGGACCTTGGTTTATCGAGGCTTGAAAAGCAGGCTTTCCAGCTGCGGTTCAAGTCTGCACCTCTCACCTGCTGATTCATGTGGCTGTTCCGGATGTTTCATTTGTCCTCTGGCTCTTTTTATCTATGTGCATGCTCTACAGGAAATGACATAAGCAAAGAGAGCCTGTTTCCTGTGGAGCCTGGTGTCCGAGATACGACTCACGGCCTGTCCCATCTACACAATGCACACAGCACTGGTGCAATACTGACTCATTCCTCATAACTGGCAGGGAAACACATGGATCTGCACATCAGGAACACCCCCTTCCCACTGCTGTTCAAGGGACCAAGGTCATTTTGCTCTCAGTTTTAGACTGCAATTTTTCCAGCTTGAAGCATTGAACCATGTTCGTATCCAGTAAATTCCCAGATTCCCGGATTCATCTGCTAGGCAACTGGCTTGTTTAAGGCGTTGCACTGTTCAGCTGCGTGGTGACAGAGATTAATATCACAGGGTTGCACCCAGATTACGGTCTCAGTTCTCACCTACCAACACTTCACAACAGCATGTCCCAGTGACTGCATAACTTGCAAAAGATCACAGCTGGTTCACGTCCGGTCACATGCATCCAGACGAAGAGTGCGCCAGTGGGTCAGGTCATGTTTAGCGCTGACATTCTTAGGCACGTTGTTCAAGAGGAGCCGTTCTACAGCAGCACCTGTAGAGACCTGTAGAGACCTGAAATGGCTTTTTCTCCCTTACCCGGCAGTAGTCATCAATGTGCCGCAGTCTTTTCATGGCCACATCTCGGACATGACTTCGGCGAAAGAGGACTTTACCTGCGAGAGCAACAACGTCGAGTAATGAGAATCACTTTCTTCCATGAATTAACATAAGCAGCTAAAGCAGTTTAAGTACAGAAATCATTGAGTTATAATCATGCAACTTATTCAAATGCAGAGACTGCTCTCTTCAAAAAATATACACACCTCGCCACTATGGGAAAGTAAAGAAACTGAACAAAGATCAACCTTTATTTTGTAATACTCTACGATGCACATTGGAAATCTTTTCATGCAATATCCAAACCTACCACATGGTGGCACTTAAGTGCAGTTTAGTTTTGAGCTACTGACAACTGATGCTTTGCAAACAGAGCGTTCCTCTGTGACACTGCATTCTTCAGATAAGCACACAACAGCTTACTCAGACAGCACTCCCTCCGCTGCTACAGAAAATAGGCCCTGGATTGTAATCGCCCAACCGGAGTGGAGCGCCCGTGACACAAACCCGAAACGTGCTCTGAGAAACATCTGCACTCAAGCCACGCTCATCTGTAAAGCGGCCAGCGCTCGATAACATCCATAATTAGTCACGCTCCGCGTTGCACACCGCACGGATTGCCTCATTTTAAAGACACGGGCTCGTGCCGCGGGTCGTTGGGGGACCGCAGATATCTGCGTAATCCAACGCAATATTTCAGATCGGCATCGAGGCGGAACAGATCGCAGTAAACATGTGGCCTGGTCTGGTCCGCCAGGGCCGTCTCCGCTCATACTGGAAAGACGCCCGGCGAGTCCATGAGGACAAGGTAAAGGAGGGGTCCAGATTAGATAATGGAGTTTGCTGGCGGGCCTTTCTGTCTGTTACAGTGGCTACAGGATTAAGTCTATCTAAATGTATGGTATGATTTGATTATCAATCATACAGGATTTTAAGGAGCAAAGAGGTAACAATCTGACAATGAGAGGTAGAGGAAATCAGAGACAGGATATCGCTCCTGCGGTGATCGCACCCTGGTCCCTGTTGGGACAGACAATATGATTAAAGTATTCCATCACTATAACACTGAGCATTTCCTAAAGTCGCGTCTCAATTCCTCTCTTTCAGGAAGACACGCCTCTCTCCTAAGGTTATAAAGCCTGAAAAAGGCATAAAACCTCTCCTCCTCTGAGAGTTTTCAAGGACAACTATTAGGATTTACAGCCCACAGTGTTTGTCTGCGCGTTGCTATAAGCAGGTCCCAGGCCTGTCATTTTCTCCATTAGTTTCCATCATTTCGGTAACTTAGTGAGCACTTCAAAGCTTTACAGCAAACAACTGCGGTCAGGGGATTCACGCTCCGGGCCTCGGAAAGTGTCCAGACGAGGAACGGACCAGATGGAGGAGTCCGACCGAACGTAGCTGAGGTTCCACATTAAAGCAGGAACAGCGTGTCCTTACACACGGACCAGCGCTGCGTGAACCTGCAGGTGACGGGGAGTGTTGAACGTACTGTGAGCGGGGTCAAAGTTCACAGCAGCACGCAGAACCGCGAAGGTCTGTGGTGCCGGCCCATGCGTGAGGTCTGCAGGGAGCATCGAGCGTACTCTGTTTTATTTTCAAACACAGCCGAGGAAGTAAAGACTCTTACACACTGCTGTGTCCTGAGGGGGGGAGAGGGGGAAGGGGGGGGGGGGCGCGTGTGAGAGACTACAACACCTGATTTACGCCCAAACCACTGACACCCAACAGCTTATCTCCTGCCGCCACATTTAAAGGGGCATAAAACAAACGGCCGAACCGGGCCGATAAGAGCAGGCTGTTTACTTCTCAGCGAGCGTGAGGGTAGGAGAAGTTCCCCCAGAAAGCTTCAAAGCGAACATAAACAACGCTAAACAGACCAAATCCCACAGTTACAGTGTGCGCAGAGCGTTCAGTCTGTCAGGGCATGCTGGGATACAATTCAACCGGAGAACTCCCTGTCAAGCTCTGCCAGCGGTACAGAGCTCTACAAATGCACCAGTTGTTGCGTGCTCGCTGAACACGTGACCCAGTGGGGTAAACTCAGGTCCTTGCGGCCTCGGGGGTCCACAGCGCCTCAATAGACAGTTCACCGCCTGTTGACTCGGGAAAGAACCATGACATCAGCCGAAAGAAAAGAGAGAAGACCCCCTCAACCGGCAAGAGCCGAGAGCACATCACCACCCTCCACTTCCCGCTCGTTCCCTGAGTCGTTGGCACACAGCTATCACGCAATCTATCCAAAACTGCAAAGCCTGCGCACAATAGCTAAGACCGTGTCACTCTCCCCCTGCTCCGGCCTGCAAGTCAGTGGTGCTCATGTGAATTGCATGACAGCAAGGCAGGACAAAGGACAAAAGCAGTTTGTCTTCCTTACAAGAGGCCTGGTGTATATCACTACCATGGTGCTGGTCGGCTCCAGGAATTTTTTTTTTTTCCTGACTGAGATGTTAACTCTTTGCACAAAGTATTGACCATGAAGTTGAAAGGATAAGCTGTTTCCGCTTACCTGGGAGGAACGGGATGATCCGCTGTTTGGGGTCTTTCTGCCCTCCCTCAATTGGGAACTTGTCAAGGATCTGCATCTGGAAAAACAGAAAAAATAAGACACGACTTAACATTAGCTGATCCAAATGGAAGATCACATTCTGTTTCACAGAACCTTCTAATTGCCAAATACTGATCAAACTCATGAGGAAAGGACCAACAAATCCCTGTCGGATTAGCAGCAGTCATTATGAATTCAGTCTGTTTGAGTAGATCGGATTCTGAACTATTCACAGGAAAATGACCAGCAAACTAATTGCCTCATGCAGAGCTGTTACTTCACAGTGACATCATCTTAGGCGCAGTCTAGAGGCCGCAAACTTCATTCAGCATGGAGGATGACTCCTCCTGGAAACTCCAGTAGGGTAATTACAGAGCCTTTGAAAAGCCACTGCACACAACCACCAAAAGGCAAAGGCTTTGATCTGCCAAAGGGGTCACCAAAAAGGGATTACATCACCAGTAATCGTTTCAGAATCCTTTCACTGTAAGACAGTCAGTAGTGTGTACTCCTCAAAAATGTGATACCAGATTAAAGTCACTGGAAATGTAACCCAGCTTAGTCAAACTAAACACTGACAGTATCAGGAAGAGTTTTCAGCAAAAAGAAGCCATTTTGTCAAAGCATTAGATTTAATGAAATCAAATCACGTTGCTTACAGCAGATACCAAAATATGTGCATGTATCAGAAATTGCACAGCACAGATTTTGTGGGTTTTGTGTGTGTGTGTGTGTCTGAGAGAGAGAGAGAGAGAGAGAGACTATGTAGCATCATGCTTAGATTTCTCCTTCCATCTAATAAATCATTCATGCAAGCTGAGGGAAATAAATAAACATGGCCGCATCTCGAATGGAAACGGCTCTCCCGCTCCACACGTGCTCTCCCTCTGAGCGGAGAAAAGCCCAGAGAAACGCCTGGCTCAGCAGAGCCGGCCCACACATCTGGCGCTGGGCCCCGGGCCCGCCAGAGGAACCAGGTGAACAAACAGCCCAGGTCCGTTTGGAGAGCAGGGCCCGGCCCATTTCTGTCTGGGTCAGCGTGTTTGTTTGTCGGGCTCCCGGCACGGTCCCGACGGGGTTTTCTGCCTTGTGGCCGCCACGACGTTCCTCTCCTCTCTCACCCTCCGCTGTCTCTGCTAAAACTAAAAAGTCTCAGCTCAAGCGTGGTGTTGCCTTTCACCGCAAAGAAATTAAACACACACACACACACAGTTTTAATTGAAAAGTGGTTCACTTTGAAGACATTCTAGTCTGCTTTCTAGTGCTTTGAGGGCGACGGGAAATATCTTTAGGAAAGCACTTTTGGTTAACCGTACTTTCTCACCAAACAATGTGACAGATGAAAGCAATTGGAAGTTTCCACTGGATTTTTGCTGAGAAATCTTTACGAATTTTCTACGGTCATTTTATGCCACATTAGAGAAGTTCTGAACTATATAAAAATCATTTTGCTTGTGTGGTGGGGTTTGACTGTCTTCCACGTCCCCCTCCCTTGGCCTGTCTTTATACTATGAAAGACATAAAAGTGAAAGTACCATACGAAGCAGCAGAGGTGAAGGCCAGATGGAGACCACAGCTGAGTCTGTCCTCCTACCTATTGGTTAAAGTGCTCTCCTTAATCAGCCAATGATTTCATTAGCAGGAGGAGACTGTAGAGTGTACACTCCTGTGGTATTTTTATGCAGCTTCATATAAAAATCAAAATTCACCTCAAGATTTCAAAACAACCGTGTATTTTTGTAAATTCTTGAATCCGTGGTCTCAGTTTTACTGCATAATTACGCAGCATACTTCCTAATAAGTACACAGTGGCAGAATCCATAACGTTCCAATAAATGTTAGTTGTAATACTAAGCTATTTGTTCCATTATGCATTCAACATTCATTCTCACATGATATGATTGGCCTAAGTAAGAACGAAAAAAAAAGTGCCATTCACACTCTCCGGGATAGTAAAACCTATCCCAGAGATTCATAAAAATCATCATCGTCTCGAGTGCACTTCCCATTGTAGTTTTATAGGCCCGTAAAACTTGCTTTACGGTCCTAGAGTATCATTTAATTGTTCCTCCATACAAAACGGTGCTCTACATCTGGTCTACAGTGCATGTGCTGCTTGGTTTGGCCAGAACACCTCCCCCAGCATTCTGCTCCAAGGGCAGTACAGAGGTGCTGTGGAGGTCCGCTCAAGGACAGCTCAACTCCGCGTCCGCAGACAGGTGTGCAGACCCCTGCCCACGGGAGGCCGGAGGCAGGTGGGAAGAAGGGTCCCGATGGAGGGACAGGAAGAGCGCTGCTTTCGGGTACTGCAGGGCCAGAACCTCATTCTGGACCCGGGGGCTCTGCTGACGGACAGCGTGCCAAAATGTTTCCCCGAATAAGGAGCAGACTGCTTCTACAGCAGCAATGTGTTACACGTAGCCGCGGGACAGAAGGCTCGGGCAGCACAGAAACACAATCACAGATGCTGTTTACCAGAGCCAATGCAGAAGATTTTTCACATAAAGTAAAAACTAAACTCACTGTCTCAAACCCTGAGTCAGAGGCAGCACCTGCAGAGTAACGTCACTGTAACGTCTCTCTCACCACAGGGCTGCGAATATTTAATAAAATACAGACATTTAAGTGCCTACAGCACTCAGTATTCCCAGTTCTACTCAGCTTGGATCCTCACTGTTGAATTGCATTGACGTTATTGGGGCATGAGCCCTGTGCAGCTTTCTCCCAGTGCATGATGGGAGCACTGCAGTTATGCTGCTTGGAACCAGTCAAAATCAGTATAGCATTTTGCTTAATGAATCCAGTAATTGAAGATTCAGAGCTTACATTTTAGTTTGCAATAAAAAAAAAAAAACTTTCTTTAAAGATCAGATTTTCACCTTGAAAAACTTGCCAAGATCAGGCCAGCGTCTGACACTCCTTGCCGACCAACTCTTGTAATTGCTTTTATTTTTTCCAAGTCTGGACGAGTGCAATTCTATACTTGGTGGCTTGCCAAAACCACCCTTATACAACCCACAGCCTGTCCAGAAGTGTGCTGCTCATCTTATTTCAAAGACTAATCCCGCAGCTCACATCCAATTCTAGGTCCAATTACACCGGCTTTCAGTGCCTAATAGAGTGGCCTTTAAGAAATCCTTCTTTTTACCTGCAAAATTCTCCACTCCCAATCATGCACACGCCTATGAACTTTCGGCCCTGAAATCCCAGGCCAGGCCTTTAACCATACCCCAAGCACACCTGAAAACAGCTGGGAATAGGCCTTTGGGTTCCCATGCTCCATTGGTGTGGAACCTCTTACCAGAGACTATGACTCCTCAGGCCGGTTATAAATGCCATCTCAAAGCCCCTCTGTTGGGGAGATTTTCAACTCCATGTACACTTTGGTTGCTCTTTTAACTAAAGTGTACATAAACACATATGTGTTTCTGAATTGTTTCAAAGACACTGTAAACATGTTCTCAACGAAAAAAAAATGATCAGCAACACACTTCACCATTATCACCCACCAGACTTAACTGTACCTTACCTCCTTCTAAGAAAGCACTGTGCTGTTTGAAAAAGAAACCCTCGGAATGATTTTGTTGGACACCCCAATCACACCAGTGGCCATAATAATGCTGATTTACAAATCCTTACTTTGTCCAACCGAATACTTTCCTTGAGTTTTGGTTCCTATAAATCACCCAGTGTGCTTGCTGGTTCTAGGAGGAAGCTCTTAGCATGCCTCCCCTCCAGTCTGTGTCTGCCTATTTGCATGTACACAGCAGAGAGAATCAGCACACAGGGAGAGCTGGCGTTTATTTAGGACTGGTATTAGTAACAGCAGTGTTCCATTTCAGGAGACAGAAGTAGGCCCGACTCAGAGGACACAAACCACAATCATTCCCAGTTGTGTGCTATAAATTGACACTGCCTGCGTCACTTTCCGAGAGTCAGAGATTGCGATATACCACACTCATTCCCCCTTCTAAATATAAGACGTCAGAATATGCCGTCCAGCTTCCATCCCAGTAACCTCACATATTCTCAGCTATACTTATGTTTTATTGAGCTTTATAAGGATCCCACACTTGCTTATGGCAGATGGACATGAACGTCAGTGTCCAGAACGAATACCCTTTCAGGCCAGTGGTCGCAGTGGGTCGACGCAGAGCTTCTTAGCAACAGGTGCAGGGATGTGGTCTCCCCCATCCCTCAGTTGCCCCGGTCTCACTGCCCTCCTCACGCTACAGGGAGGGGCCGTAACCTTGGAAATTACCCCCACAGAGCAAGACTCAGCACCCCTCCCCAGGACCAGAGCAGATTCCAGCTTAATCCCTGTGGGGGGGATATCCTTGGCCAAGCCCCTCAGAGGTAGCACAACACTCCCTAGTGCTTGTCCTTACAGTTGGATAACCGGTTAGAGAAGAATATTTGTGAATATTTATTAAAATATGTATGATATGAGGGTGGGGTGAGAGAGGCTGTGGACGCTCCCTGGTGTGGCAGTTTGGCTCTGGGTGCCTTGCCCACACCTCACAGCCTTACATCTCCCCAAAGGAATGCAGCAGCCCTGCGAACCTCCATTTACTTTAGCTGCAACGCAACACTCCCTTTCTGTGAATTATAGCCGCGCGGTCGCTATTTTACGCAAGTCTGGCAGGGTAGGGCAGGCGGTGACGCTAAGCGCGGACGGGCTGCCTCCACCGGCCCCAGTTAACGCGCCCTGCTGTCAGGAACCAGCCCTGCTTTGCGTCTCCGCACATTCGAGAGGATTCAAACCCCGCCCGAGGCCACGCTCCTGACGAAGGAGACGAAACGTGTGAAGACTCACCCAGATAGGCAGAGCTTCACCAAAGAATCAGAACTACTTAGCGGCTAACGTTTTAGCATCACCCCGGGGGCTCTTTAGAAGAGTGTTTCCCTGCTTCTTTCTCTTGGGACTCATGACCCATTTAGCGAGCTAGCCATTAGATACAGGGTTTTGCCCTTTCCATTTCCCTCTGTTTCTTTCTCAATAAACTGGCAGGATTAGGCCTCTTCAAGAGAAGGTGCTTTGAGGTAGTTCAGAGAAAAAAAGGAATTTGTAACATAAACTTCAAACTGTAAATTCATACTAATTTCATTTCAATGCACTCCACACTACTGCAAAACCCTATGTCATGTATTACAAAAGACGGGCCTTTCAGGACCCAACAGCTGGCGTGTCAGAACCCTATTCTGGGCCTTGACCCACACTTTGAGGTGCCCTGGTTTAGCAGACAGGCAACAGGCTGTGTTTGAATCCTTTCAGGTCATGACACACCTGAACAGCCTGAGACCTGGCAGGTAGGGTCAGCTCTCCTGCAGGCTGTCCTGTTTCTTAGTCTTTATCCATCACCTTGATTTACTCAGAGATCCCGAAACCCAAACAAGCCTGGCCTCTGCAGCAGCTAACGCAGCTTTCCACACAGTACACGATTACCCCAAAGAATTTTGGAGAGGGAAAAAAAAAGAAAAAAAAACTTGTTAAAGTGTTGTATAACACAAAACTAGGTCAGCCAACTTACAGTACAAACGGAATCTGTACGGTCCCGGCTCAGCCCGTTACCAGAATAACGCACCAGCAGTTGCTGGAGTTTCCATACAATGAGCCAGAGAAACCAGAGCCGTGTGCCCAAACCACAATCCCACAGCGGACGGGGCAATGCCACGGCAGGGCGTGGCGCGGAAAGATTATTCATTTAACGGTAACCTCCTCATGACTTCCTCCGTGATTCTGCTTGCTAGTCATCTTCACTCAACGCGACCTCAGGAAAAAGCGCCGAATTACGCCGTGCACAGGCACGGTTTCAAGTACAGAGAAAACGACCTTAAACCATAACCTGCTTTGGTCTGAGAGGGCTCTCTGCCTGAGTCAGCAGACCATTCCACATCCTTCTGGATTCTACATGAAACATGTGCGGCAGGAACCCAATCTTCTAAAAAAAAAATACAGCCGAGAGGAAGAAACACCAAATCCTTATGACTCTGCAATGATTGGAGGCCCTGGGAGTGGCGGAGAGATTAATGAAGGCGCAAATGAACAGCGCTCAGCTCACTCGCAAATCACAGGAGGCCAGCAAATCACAGCTGGCAGACGCAGAGGATTGGTTCAAATCCCGGCTGGTGTGGGGTGCGCGCATTCGCGGTAGAAGTGTTGGACAGGAGCAGGTCCCGACTTGTAGTGGGAACAATAGGTGAGATAGGGTTGGATGAGCTGGCAGGCTTAAGGAGGGAAAAAGAAAAAAAAAAAAAAAAACTGGCCTGGATGTGTCTGATGATGCATAAATCCTGTAGCCAATTAGGAGACAGGTTTTTTCAACTCTTCTTGGCAAGCAGACAGAAGGCCTTTAATAAAGAAATGATTTAAAACTGTACTGATGCAAGTCAATTACTGTATTGTTTCTGGATTCAGGAGCCTTTAAGTCTAGCAGTGAAGAGGCTCTCTCTTCAGACAGCTCACCCGCTAATTATGTTTTTAAAGCATTGTATAGGTGACAGTCGCCTGTTGAAAATCTTAACCATTCAAAACGTTGTTCACATCATTCTAACAATAAGACAGTTACATACTTTTCACAGGCTCCAGAAATAATAATAAAAGCTCTGAAAAGCTCTCTGAACCATTGTACCTGCTCAGAGTCATGTGCTTTTGAGCTAATTCTTATTAGCTAAATTGCTGGTAATTGCTGCTGGTAACCAAAGATCACATGGGAGTTCAGAACTATTTCTCAGGAAGTTGGACACATGCTGACAATCCAGAACAAATACAGTCAGCAACTAGTCCCTTTGTGTGACTGAGGGCACTGTGTTTTACCTGCTGCAAGGCCATTAGCCAGGGCATGCCATGGTGGAGCGCCTAATACAGTACAACAGGAACGCGCTGCAGGGGAAATATTTGACAGGCCATACATCTCCCAACAGAGGGCCTGGAGATGGACTCAAACAAACTCCGGAAAGCCCTGTTTGTTCAGCATCGGTCATTAGAAATTATTAACACATCAAAGTGTGGACTGCAGAGTCAGTCAGGGACTCAGAGGTGGGAAGCAGCCCCCCCTCCCCCCAACACAGACACACACACACACACACACATACACACGCAGCCTGTGTCCCAATACTCACACACACTTACCGCCAAACCCTGTCAATGAAATGCACTCAACATCCCAGCCTCAGACGAACACATTTCATCCACGCACAAACAAGCCCAAACGGCCCCACAAACCAATGAGGAACACTTTCACGTATAAGAAAAGCGAAAAAAGGAGCAGGTTCTCAGTCCGTTAACGAAATATCAAAATGTAAATTGGTATTCAAAAGCACTCCTCTGTACCACCAAAGACGCGCGCAGTGCAAAGCTCCCCCCTTGTCTGACACGCTCTCGGGCTCACTCGGGCTTCGGCTCGTCAGCCTGCCGAGGCGGCGGGAACAGCGGAGCATTCATCTGTCCTGCGGCAGGGCTTTCACGTGAAGCGGCCCATTGTGCGGCTGCACAGAGCAGAGCTGTGTGTGAGAGGTAGGTGTGCAGGCCCGGCCCGGGCTTGGCACTAACACCGACACGCTCAGTGAACGCGCGTTTGTGTCTGGGCCAAAACAATAGCGTCTCTTTTTTTTTTTTTCTTCCTCCCCGAGAGTCTTTGAAAGGTCAACGATCAAGGGCGAACAGGCAAAACTCTGAATCAGCAATCCGTCAAAAGGCACGACGTGAAAATAATGCTCTGTGGAGCCAGACGTGGCTGAAGGAATCAGAAAGGCTGCAGGAGCTTATGCTTTCCATAAAGACTGCATACCGCGTAAACACCCTCGCCAAAAATGCTAATGGAACTAAAGGACGATTCCAATGGGGAAAAACACCAGCATTTTCTATAATTCAGATAATTTAAAATTCCATTTAGTTCTTTAGCAGACCCTCTTATCCAGAGAGACTTACAAAAGCATATGCAAAAAGGTCAGGCTAAGAGATGACATCATACTAATTCAGTGTTGCAACTGACAGTAGGAGTCATTACATAACATATAGCATTCTGCTAAGTGCCACAGTAAGTGCAAGAGGGAGTTTGAGGATACAGTGCAAATAACCTTATCATTTGTCAATACACAGCATAGAAACTGTCATTTTTAACAGGCAGTATACTCTTAAGTTTCAGAGTAATTACTTCCAGTGCGACCGTGTGTAGCTGAAAATATTATCGCTGTGGAACACTTGCTTACTAACAAGATTCATCATCCTTCCTGACTCAAAATCTATTGGTCAGAACTCAGAGTCAAATCTGTCAAAACAAGAATGTCAAATAAAAGAACAGGATGCTGATTACAGAGGGAGTCATAATAAAAGAAGCACCACTTCAACCTGAGTCACTCCTTCACCACTTTTAGACGTTAAACCGCACTGTTTTAAGAATACTGGTCTTGTTCCACTCTGCGAGGGAGAGGAGGAATCACCCATTCCAGAGAGGCTTCCTTAAAACACAGTCCTGTAATTAAAAGGAGCGTGTCACTGTGTCTAGGAACACACAGACAGACGTTCCACCCGCTCTAACATTCCCTGGACACCTGGTTGTCCCCCAGCAGCAGTTTGGTGACCTCACACTCTCCTACGCTGAAGGGTCAGGCGCTACATCGAAGCAGACAGCTCAACATCATGCAGATAGGCTTGCTACATCAGGGAACCTTGAGAACAGGGCAAACTGCATCAAGATGTGAAAGACAGAGAGTCTGTCGTTGTGACCACCAGCAAACTGGTTTAATATATGACGGCTTCAAATAGTTACTCCACAAATTAAAAAGTGTCACTGGAAAACTGATCCTTTATCTCCTGGGAAACCGTTCTACAACTGCATACAAAAAAAATAAATAAATAAGCAAAATCCAGTTGTCCCGTTCACAGCTGTAATGAATGGCTACGCTGTAAGTTCAATGGTGATATTGTACATAGGTAACACTGCCCCCTCTTCCACCTACAGACCCCCATCACTCGTCACACTTTTCAGTAATTTCACGGTCCGGCGGTCGACCCTCTCTCTCAGCTTCCTCTTTGTGTCATCCAGCGGTCCCCCATTTAGGGGCCTCGGACCTCACAGCTTGACCCGGCACCCTGGGGAGGACATTAATCTCTCCTGCCTGAGTGGAGGGATCTCCAGACTGTGAGCCAGCAGCTCAGCTCACAGAGCAGGGTGGAGCTCAGGGAATTAATTTAGTCCACAGAAGAAAAATAAAATAAAAAACAAGACAAAGCTACGTGCCTGCTGCTGTGACAGGCAGACCAATCCTGGAAAGGAATCCTGAGCAGTGTTAGAAAATCTAAGGTGTTTTTTAGCGATGGTCGTGACGTGTTTATTGCAGTTGCAATTACACTATTGTTTTCAGCAGCACTGGCTGTTCTTTAATTGAAGAGGAATGTCTTTACTAAGACACGTTTACTTGCTTTTCACAACTTTGCCAACCAGATACTTCCCTTGGGTTCTATTTTCCCCGTGAGCAGCAAAAACCACTTATGAAGGAAACTGGGATTAGCAAGTTTTTTTTTTTTTTTTTTTTTTTTCTTTAGAGATGCTGGTTGTTCTTTAAATGCAGAGAATTCCAGATACAAAGCACAAACTATCCTGACACCACGTAAAACTCACTCTCAAGCATCCTGGAGCTCAACGCAAGCGAAACGATTTTCACCGTGGCGTACAGCTTCTGCAACTAAATGCTATCTCTGTGTTGTGCTTTCTCAGAGGAGTGACCCACGCCGCATTCTATGAAGCCTGATGTTAATTACTGAAGGAAATTGTGGTGTCTCATTTCCTGTAATTCCCGTAGGACTTGCCTCTGGGCAGAAATGCATTAGTACAGAACGCTGAACTGGTTCCCTGTTTAGTATATGTGCCTCATGTCATGTACAGTAGATGCTTCCGTCTGATATGATGATCGCTTACAGTCATACGCACGCAGGCTAGCCCACTCATTTTCAGTGGGAACATGAGGTCACAAGAACCTTTAAGCCCCTCTTGGGCGCAAAGGTCAAGCGAGAAAGGATATTACACATTGTAGAAGTCCAGCTTTGTAGCCACATCCTCCACATTGCTTGGTCTTTTCCCCTCACAGTTCAGACGGATACTCTGCGGAACTGTTGCCTTTGCATTATATTTTCCACTGTGTGCCACTATGTTCAACACAGTAGCATATTCATTAAACCATGACAGACCACAGAGCTTGTATTCAAACACAGCAGTTTTCAAACATGAAACCTTCTGTTGCAAGTAAAATTTCTCTAAAACCACTCATTCAATATTTGGATTAGATGCCTTTATCAGTGAAAAGCTTCAGTCCCATTAAACAGAACAGGATGGCTTCCTGGCTATTAGCAGAAACACATTCCTGGTCAAAAAAATACAATTTCCTCTGCATCCTTCCACTGTCACTTGACTGGCCTAATGCACCAATGAGATACTGCCTTTGTGGGCTGAAGATGTTCCTACATCTTCAACTGGAAGGGCTTTAAAATGTGAGTGAAGCTTTAGTGCATCTCAAAGGACTAGAGATATGCTATGGCATCAGATCAATATGCACCCCAGCATATCGTAAGCACTTACCAATACTCATAAGACAAATTAATCATAATAATGTCATGTGATTAGAAAGTACCCAACCACATGCAAGAACAAAATGCCAATAAGCCCACTGGAAGGTTGTCCATCACATAGTGCTTGGGCTCTGAGTTATATTATAATCAAATAAATGAGATGACCACACATGAACAAGTAGTAATACTGTATGATTTTTTCAAGTTTATAAAGGTGATTATTATTATTTTCTCTCTGCTTTTTGTGCTTTGGGAGTAATCAGGCCAGCTCTTCCGCTCGGGTCAGGCCCCTCTGGTTATCAATGGGACCTTTCAGAATCCATTTCCCCTGATTGACACATCACTTCCTGTGCAGCACACTGAAACCATTGACGAGCACGTCCTCCCCAAGAGCCACTCACTTACTCACTCAGCAGAAAGGCCAGGAGGAACCCCAGACTCTCTCTGACACATACCCAGACCCAGACCACGCCATAACATTCACACTCTCACCTAAGTTCAGAGCAGTCAGTCTGAATTAAGAGCTACAGTCTTCCTTTCCCCTCCCCAGCACATCCGACTCTCTTTCACGAAAAATACACTCAGAAGCAAATTCTTCAAAGACGACTCAGGAAGCAGCAGGAATGCAAGGTAAAAAAAAAAAAACATATTAAAAATTCACCAGTAAGAGACACCCCAGAATCCCTCTCCTGACCTCCATAAAACATTCTGTGTAAAAACAGACATCCACAGGGACTGGGATGTGATATAAAGCAGATTATTAATATCGATATGGAGTATGGTGAAGCTGTGTGTCTCTCTGTGGAGCAGGGGTCATCTGAGCAGGACTTCTTACCTGGAGGTCGAAAAATGTGCTGTATCTCCGGTATATGATGTGGGAGGTGGAGTCAGAGTAGGTGACATTGATGAGGTACACCTGTCAAGAGATAAGACACAGGAAAGCAATTTATGTGAAACAAATCATGTGTAAATAAAGCATGGTAACCCCTGGTGTTTGACCGAAGCTCAGAGCCTGGAAGTAATACTGTACAGTCAAGCCTGGGCTGATCTTCTGACAACACACATGTTCTGCTGCAGGCTGTGTTCAGAATGGGATGAGGTTAACACTACATATATTTTGTTAAAGTTCACAAAAACTGCCCTTTTTGCTTAAGAAAACAAAGCTGCACTGACTGCTTTTCTCTGTGATGTTAAATAGGACTGTTTAAACTAGAAACTCATTGGATAGGGTTCAAAAAACAATATTAATAAACCTTTTTTTTTATTAAGACTATTACCCAAGTTCATCTGTGTCCTTAATTTGAATTAGAATCCTATTGCTGCCTACCCTGATTCCTCTTTGAAGTGGCCACTACATTTTCCTCAAAAAATCCTGTTGCTATAATACACATATTGGAGCACACACACGCTGCCTCCAGCAATACATACAATATATGTCTTGATTGTGCCATTCATAACTAAAAGGTGATATCACAAAGCGAGAACTTTAAAACAAAACTAGTGCCAGGGCAAGGCCTGGTGTCAGAGGGTTGTTTCTGCGGGACAGATGCCAGTTACGCCTGGCACCGCTCCACAAGGCTATTCTGGCTCTCATCAAAACGTTATCATCCTTCCACTGTAGCCTTGCTTAACAGCGCAGTATTATTAGGTAACCATATCACTTCCATTTATTAACAGTAAAACGTCTCTTAAAATAGATCCAGGCTAATAATCAAACTCTAGGCATCTGAACTGAACCCTGTGGTATAACAAGTTTCAAAGTTTTGACCAATGCCTTCCTATGGAGGAAGAGGAGACAGACATAGATAGATATTTTATTTATTATTTCAGTACGTAAAATAAAAAAATAATTATTCACGTTATTAACTTACTTTATATAAATTAAATAACAAATGTTCATTTTTTCTTGCATACTAGCATACTAGCTTTTGATGCTATGTGGCAAAAAGCAACCAGTCTGACACAATTATTAAATATGTCAAACTATCATATTCCTCCTCTCGGAGAACATGGGCATGGGGCCAAGAAAATTCATTTGATATCTTCACTCCTAGCAGCAATGCTCTGCACAAACAGCAAACCCACTCCCTCTCAATTCGGATTTTCATCAAAGGACAGCCAGTCCGGTCTGGGGTCAAATGTAGGTCACGCCACGGTCATCTGAGCATCTATTAATAATGAGAATTTTAAGTGCCAGCATACACAGAATTTGCATTTGCTGACGACAGCAACACACTGCACTGGTGGTCACCAACAAAGAGGGAATTAACATGCTATTCCTATCAATCTCTCCCATATTTTTAGTTCCTTTCATCACAGGTTTTCAGCTTAAAAAAAAAAACAAGTTCTGCTTTTTGATCCCAATGTGAAATATGTCTTAACGTTAGAGCGTAGTTTAATAAAGCAAAAAAAAAAAAACAACACAGAGTTGAAGCAGCTCCACTGTAGCTAATCAAGTACAGACGGCACCACCAAATGCCTTAAATTATGCATTTAGGAAACTAAATTAGTCATAAAGAGCCAAAGTGTAGCTAAAAAGGGCCTGCATCTGAAGGTCTGACAGCCCGACCTTTGAACTTTCAAAGCCCAAAAATAGTGATTTTTTTCTCAATACTGCTGTAAGGTCAGTGCGCAGGCCGACTGTGACGCCGTTATAAAAAGGCGGGAAAACGGTTGTGACCTCACATGTCTGGGTGCCGCTGTCACACAGCGACAATCTCCCTTTCAGCTTCTGTTACAGCGAAACGTCATCAGTCTGGACCACAAATAAACTCTTCTGCTCGCATATAATACAACATATAATCTGTGGTCCTATGACAGGCATAAAAGCATAAACCCAAATAGGCCATTCCAACCACCTTGGCTGGTCATTTGCTCCAACCCACTGTATGCATATAATGACGGACTTCAGTTAAATGGCCCTTTGTTTCCATTAAAAATTCTAGAACATGTTTCCACTCAAGAAATAGTACACCAATAAAAAACAGAAAACAATAATCCATGAACAACCCAACTGTAAGCCATCTGATTTTCTTTACTAGATAAGGAACTAGACTTTTAATCAGAAGCCTGTAGGGCCCTGCCATACCTTCAGGAAAGGTATTTAACCTGAACGGTTTCATTTAATTGTCAATAAATGAAAAATATGTAAAGAGCAAACTATGTAGCCTAAGTCCATGCAGTCTTTTTTCTCTACTCAGAGGGCAAGTACTAAATGCTAAATGCTATCTATGTTTTTTATATCCTGTTCTGTCATTTCAAACCTGGTTTAAAATGGCTGTCGCATGACTTCCCTTTTAAGGCACTGAACGTAAGCCAAAATTCTACATTCGAGAGCTGTAGCTTGGAAACGCGCTAACTACCGTATCTTTATAACATGAGTCATTGCCATTTTGAGAGAATTAACCCTTTCAGAAGTGCAGTACCGTCAAGGGGAAAAATAATTCCGTTTAATACACCGTCATAATATACTGAAAGGGGACATTATTGTCGGTGTAGGGAAATTGAGACATGCAAGTAAGATATGGCACAGGAAATGAGTATTCCTATTCTGAAACCAAAGTAAAGATTACTTAATCTATTATTCTGTTCTTATTCACATAAACTCTGTTTCTGATACATTTCGGATATATTAAAACACTAGGGCTGTTGTACCCTTGGGCAAGGTACTTGCCCTGAAATTGCCTCAGTAAATATCCAGCTGAATAAATGGCTGAAACTGTAACCTATGTAAGTCGCTCTGAATAGGAGCGCCTGCTGAATTACAATAATGTAATGTAATGATACCTAAAGCAGGGCTGATCACAGCACTTAAACCAAGACCCCTCTATGTGCCGCCTCCTCATAGCGATTTCACCACACCTGACATCAGGCAGAGACCCACTCTCAACCTGCACTGGATACCAACACACTGCCCTGATCACAGACCCAGAGGTGTATACAGGGGCAGCAGCACGGTGTGATGGTAAGGAGCAGGGCTAGTAACAGAAAGGTTGCTGGCTCAATTCCCGGCTGGGGCACTGCTGCTGTATCTTTGGGTAAGGTGTCTAAGACCAACTGCCACAGCATATGTCCACCTGTATAAATGGATAAGGTTCTAACCTATGTAAGAGCATCTGCTAAATGACAACACAGTAACGTATATGCCTCCTGTGAAGCATTTAAAAAAAGAGATTTCCAAGGCACATCTGGTTGAGACAGTGCATAAACGCCTTTTGTAAATGGGTTAAGAAGCAAGTTGAGCAGTTTGTCTCATAACATGATACATCAAGAAATGGCAGCACTGCTGATTCTGTGGTTCTAGAACATTTAACAGGAACCGCTCCTGTTGGCACTACTGTAGTTAAGCTGTTTCTACCCTGCCTGCAAGCCCGGGCCCTTCCACTACCTCCCCCCAACCCCCACCCACCAGCACAGAGACAGGAAATGTAGCCTGACTGGTAGCTTTTTCCTGGAGGGGATGAAAAAAAAAAAGTGTTGATTCAGCAGCGACTTCCTCTTTGTGCCCATTTGCCCCGTCACGTTGAACAATTAAATCCATTACAGAAAAGTCATTCCCAAACCCTGCATTCAAGCTAAACTTGAGAGCTGAGAGCACACCCCAACAGCCAGTAAGCCTTCCCCGGCCTCAGACCTTTCAGCCTAAATCCCGTGCGCTTCAGCTGCAAGAATCTAATTAAAGCAAGCCCTGCCTTTCCTGTGTAGCACACAGCCTTGGAGTCTGGAATTCATAAACGATGTTCTGTAAGTAACAAAAGTAAAAACGTCAAAACAAATCCAAAAATGTAAAGGTAGGTACAAAGCATTCTGTGGTTAGACTGAACGTCTTAAATTTGGTTTACGGAAACAACGCTATTGCACCGTTTGAGTTTTACTTGATAATGAATTCTCACATAGGCAAAATCTCCATACTTGTTTTGGGGGTTAAATTTAGGGATCTTGTGCTAAATAAAAACCAGGACAACACTGAGGTTTATGAAGAGAGAGCCCAAAGCGGGAGGGGTGTCTGCATGTTCTCTCGTAAGCACTGCACTTCTTCAGTGTTATTCACGGCTGCCTTGAGGGCAGCGTAGAGCTCACACCACAGGACAAGTCTTTTCAAGTCCAGCACCGTACCGCTGTGCACACGTCGGCTTTACAAAATAAGCACAGCCCAATCTCCTCTTGCTGAAATGCGCTCTCAGGAGAAACTCCGCTGTCAGTACATCGCCCCTCTGTCCAAAGCAATCTGCTCAGACTCTACAAAAAAAAAACATACCTGACAACAGCTCTAACATTAAACAGACCACGCGAATGTCATTTCACGATCGCGTCAAGGGCTTGCGTGTTTCAGTCTGAATATGCTCATCAGACAAAAAAGATCCTCCGTAACGTCTCTGACGGCCTCGATTCCCTCCTGCCGCCAGAGCCTGGAGGGAAAGGGAAGGCAGTACAATGACGTCACTGACACAGGGATCAGCTCTGGTCCTGGCTCCATGACTTGCAACGTCCCAGAAGCTCGGCAATCTTCCCCTGCAACGCCTGGTTAGTTGCAGGATACTGACCAGTCAAACACTGAGCCCTCTTTCAAACTGCCAGCATGTTTTCCCCTGCTCTCGGGAGCCTTTTATAATGAGTGAACATTTTGCAGAGAATGCTCTCACACAGATGGGCAGTTAGGAGGTGTGTGGAATGTGTTTGCAAGTAAGCTGAAACAAGCAACTTAGGCTAGAGACCTTGTTAGCATTTTTGACCAAACTGGATCTGTCAGACACTGAAGCCTTTTTGTCAAAAAGCATGTACTGCGTGTCGGATTAAATCTGCAGAAAGTGTCAGAAGGGATTTACCCGATAACTTCATGGTGCTGAGCTCATAAAAAATAAATTCACACATTTTTTTTTATTAACTGTCCTCTCTGCCAGGCTTGAGTTTGTTTATTAAACCCAAGGATACACTGTTTGCAAAGCTTTCTGTATGGCTTGAAGGTTTCCTCATCTGTATAACCACTAGCATTCCAACAGACAAAGGATTGCGCCAATTTTCTCTTAGCTTTTCCAGCTGTTTTACAGATAGCACATCATCGCTAATGAGATTTGACTTAGGGGCTTAGGGGAGAGAGGTGGGAGACTTCCCTCACATCTCTGAGGAGAGAGAGGAGGAGGGAAACCTCAGGGTATCTCATCATTAAAGGGTAGGAACAGAGCTTAAATTGTCAGGCTTCAGAGTTAGTTACCACTGTTTGCAAGAAAAAATGTCATGCATCAAACTCAAATAAAACATATGTTCTTATTTTCAAATTGAATTGGACTGTCCGAAATAATTTTTAATAGAATAATTAATCATTTAATCTCAAGCCCCTCACAATGGGACTCCATCCAATAAAGCAGGAAAAATCAATATCCTTGCACGGGTTATCAATCAGTGTCACTGTTTACTGAGTTTTTGAAACTCTGTCTAATAAGATTGACTGGGAACTGAGATGAATGTTCCAATCCATTAGAGGAGGTCACTGACATAATGATGTTGCAAACAGAAGTGTCGTTGGACACTCCTGTCTCCCGTAAGCGTCCACAGTCCACCCCCACCACACACAAAAATGCATGGCTAATCGAACTGGTGACACTGGTAATCTGGTAATCTCCTTGAGAAAATGAAGCATCATAAACATCAACATGATTTCTTACTCTTGTAGCTATTTTGTACCTTCCCACTGGATGCTGTTATACTGATTCAGGCCATTAAAGAGAAGTCCTTGCATTACAGGTGTAGGCCTTGCTGTGGTTTAGTGTTCTTACCAAACTGGGTTTAAGGGGTGTTAGGTGGACATTGTTAATTCAGGGCACAGAGAAGAGACCCCTAATCAGAAGTCTGAGTGCTACCTTTGTTACTTTCTATAAGAAACACACTTACGCACACACCCAAGCACACACACATGCATCCCCTTCGAAACAGAGGTCTCTATCCTTGGTGTTTACAACAGGCAAAACTGGCCAGTGGAGCACATGACTTAAAGTGGGAATATTTAATTAGCTGGCTGCCATCATTACTGCCAGCTCCCTCCGTTGGAAAAGTGCACCTAAAACACCACTGAAACAGCATTCTTGAGGTTCTGGTCACTTTGACGTTAGGGTATCTATTCAAGTTGTTAGATATAAAGATACATTCACATAAAAACAACCGAGTTGCAGTGCAAACACATGAACTCCAGATAGAGTAGTGAAAGGAACATTATTTATAAACTTGTAGCGTGCCGTTGGTGTAATAATGATATGGAAATATGAAAAAGTAGCAAATATTTTGTTCTACATCCTCTCCCCCCTCGTAGACAGACGGGACTGGCATATCCACCTTTGGGGAATCTTTTTTGGGATAAGAACATACTATGCCAGGTATCCTTTCCCCCTGCAAAACTATTGTATTCAATGTACTACAGTATGATCACTTGTGATCGTTTTTAAAACGAACAATGAAGAAGCATATGGCTTATCATGTTACCCACGTGAGAAACCCGGGGTAGACGTGACAATAATCGATTAACTCCTATAGAGAACTAGCACTGAGTCGATCCACTCCACGGTATGAAAGCCTCAATAGTTGCCCCTTTCTGAAAATGACGCCCAAGAAGAGCCAGCGACTCCGTGGCTACCGCTAATAAGCGCCGTGCAACCTTTCTTCGTTCTGTGACAATGTAGCGGTACTGTACTCACGTAATGTTTGGAAGGATTCCTCCTCTTCTCCACATCCACAACTTTAACATCGACCACTGTCCGAAACTGCATTGTGAACACGCGAAAGAGACCAAAAATGTCCAAACTAGACTCTAAGCAAGTGATCCGGTTCCTGAAAATGTATTGTTGCTGGATATTGAAAAAAATCCACCTGGCCAGTCGCTGATGACGCTTTCATAAACGGGACCATTCGATTTCTGTTCAACTGATGGCCACCCGTAGAGCTAACTAGTTGCAGTCTGAATTACCGAACTATAAATATTGTCCGTTGTCAGTTCGATTTTGAATCCAGTAGTTCAAACATTGTCTTTCATGGCACCAGCATCCATCCAGAGAAATAATCAAGTCGTGATCTTCAGCAACATCAATACAATGGTCACGTAGGCTATCAAAATGACATCACCTTGACTACAGTAGGTTCTTTGTGTAAATCCCTCAATATGTGTCGGTTAGAGGTAACAGATCAATGCCTGCAGCCGGTCAAGATGGATTCGTACGTGTAGAAATACAAAGGGCAAGGCGGCTATGGCAAAAGGGTGGTCTTGCAGCGCGTTATTCTAATCTGGACTGAATATTCCTCCACAGGGGGGACAAAATTACATTGGGTCTCGGTAATAAGAAGGCGGTATACCCCTCCCAATAAGGACGGGCTGTCCTTGGGGTGGGCTGTCTTTTCGGTTTTAATATGATGAGGGCGGGGGGTGTATATCCCGCTCTTCTTAAATTAGAGAAAGAGACGGCGCGAGTGGACACGAATTGCATCGATTTTAAAGGTCCGAACTTACAACAGTCACACGTAATGCTGATACATTTGCTAGTCTTTGTGTTGTCGAATCTTGAGCGAAAAGATTCAACCATCTCAAGACATTTTTTTCATAACTAGAATACGTATGGATTAACACCTACTGTTGTTTAAAAGAATTCCTCGTCAAAATAGTATGACATCTTCATCATATCTTAAAGCTCTGCTCTGCATTCACGCCACACTATAAGAGCCGACCTCGATCTGTTCGTATATCTGCTGAAATAAAATTAATCAAATTTGTCTGTGTCAAAACAAAGGCTTCTAGAATGTATTCATAAAAACATTCACAAGCTGAGTGGATTTTAGCGAAGAAATTGGTTGGATGGATCTGATACCACAGAACAGACAAAAATTGAGAAGAAAAATAAAAAGAAGTTTGAGACCGAGTTCTGAGTCTCATGCTGAGGCAATCCGAGCGGAAACCCATTTCAACACAGGACAATATGGAGACCGCGGCACCCTCGCGTCCGTGAACACGCGTGTCACCGCATATTAACAGGATCAAATCAGTGAAACCACGAGGAAACGCATTTGATAGGTTTAACAGATGTTTTTTTATTATTGACAAAGCGACACATATACGGTCGCGATACTACATCACTCGCAACAGATGTTGGAACGGTGCACATCTGCTGGTGAGTCACCAGCTAACTTGGCCAAGTCAAAATTACTTACTTAGTACCCTCTTGTGTTCAGAGTGCTGTATTGCAGCGTACAGCAATACTCAAGCCTTTCTGAAACAATCTCAAACAAAAATAATGTGAAAAATACATTACATACGATTTTACTTACACAATATAGTGTATGTATTTGTGCTTATTTTAATTGGCATTTAAATTATATAAATACATAAATGTAGTATAATAAGTATAAATAGTGGTTGTGCCAGTGGAGCTTTAATGTGTGGGGAATCACACAGATGAGTATAATCTAATTTTCAAGCAATTAATATACAATAGCTCAGTTCAAAGGAAAGACAAATCTGGAAACAACTAAATTATATACCACTCCTTACAACTTTACTGAATGCACCAGTAGACTTTCATCTAGTTCTAAAAATCAATAACAATAACATATTGGCTCTCCACAGAGGAGCTCAGTTTTGCCATTACTCTGAGGAATTTTGGGGGCTCCGTCCGTGATCGCCATCCATTACAGATGCCATAACAAAAAGGACCCAACTTTGTCAGAGACACAGTAAGGAGATATCATTTTAGGTGACTTTAGAGTTGAGAAACTGCTCTACCGTTGCACCAGTGACAGGGTTAATAGATTAATACTGATTTAGGACACTTACACTAGAGGCTATTTGTTTCAGCTGTGATAACATTGCTTACTATGTATGCTAGCACAAAAAGCATTTTTCTGTGTTAGGAAAAAAATCTGAAGGATAATGTGGCCTTCACTTGAACAATCTATAAAATGTGTTTCACCTTGCAGTCAGTTTTTTATGTTATCTATATTGTCTTTGCTAATTTTACTAATTATTATATGTGCACTATGCCAAATGTAAGAATCATAGTTATAGCTCCCTCATATCCAAAATCGTTCTTGTGGTCACACTGGGAGGTGAAATCTCTTTTCTTAAAAACATTGAACTCCGAGAGGTTGCTGACTCCTCTGGCTGGCTTCTCTGAATAATAATGGTTGACACTATACACTGAATTTAGGATCACCTTTTCCATTTTCCATTTTCATTTGTCCATTTCTCTCAATTGTAAATAAAATATAGGGTCAGTACAACACAATTTCAGGGCAATAGACATTTATTGGTGATTTTAGCACTAATACATTGATATAAATTAATCTCCTGTTCTCAGTTTTCACAAATCTCATTTATAAGAAAAAAAAATTAAGTGAAAGAAAGTTGTCGTTGTTAACCCAGATTTACAATGTCCAAAACGCATAAGTGTCTTTCATTTCTGTTAATAAGCATGTGCATGTGCAGTGTTTTTCAGGTGTGTGGATGTTATCTTTAACACAAAATCATTGCCCTCATTACATGCAGGCTTCCCTTAGTTTTGAGGCTGTCTAGTCAGGTTAGCACAAGTTAACCTGAGGTAGAGCTTGAATGGTGTTATGCTCACACTCATTGGTTTTGGAGTCCTGTTAACCTGGTCTGACACTATTGCTCATTCAACTTGAATGGATACACGTTGGTGCTCTTGTGCTTGAAGTCGCTCTGGATAAGAACATCTGTGAAATGAATGTAATGGAATTTAATGTTATCCTAACAGGAATTCATTTCCCCACATAATATGCAGCCTTTTATTCAACGTTTTTTTTTTTTTTTTTCAATTTTTCCAATTTTAATCATTCCCAAGCTTCTCCACTCACTTGTTGTTTCATTCTAGCACTCATTTTAAGGCATGCAAAATACTTGAAAATGTACAAATAGTCCCTTCAGCATACACACATTACTCCCCCATTGGCTATTGGGCATGACCTTCAACCAATCACTCTGCTCACAAGTGACAGATGTCCTGGTCTTTCACAACACACATTTTTAATGGGACGAACAAGGCATGCTTTAACAATGATTCTAGACAAGAAGACAAGAACAGAGCAACACAGTACCAGCCTGTGCAGAGACAGAACAGTGAACACATGAGACACAAGATGCAACATTTCAGAAAACAACACGTGCTGGGAAATATTCATTTTTGCACAAGTTGTTTTATTTCAAAACAGACAAAAGATTTTTGCATATTTGGAAAGGACTGACTTAGTTTGTGGCGCCATTTTTTTAAAAAATATATTTTCTCATTCACTTCTATTCTACCGGCTGGAATGTTCTGCTGCTCATTACTAGTTTAGCTTTTAGACAGAAATGGTGTGATGTACAAAACTACCATTCCTCCTGAATACCCTGGTACTGCCAGGTTCTCTCTCTCTCTCTCTCTCTCTCTCTCTCTCTCTCTCTCTCTTCCCACAGGGTGGCACTGTTGCCACATCTTTAAAAAGAAAGGCCAATATTTTTGTGGTTAACACTTTGCCTCAGCAATTAAAATCAGACTGGCACATGCGGTATACTGACACAAGCCGAAATTGACTATTGGACCACCACTGTGAGACACAGAGGAAGTCTGGGGTATACCATACATTTCCCTCCCTGCCAGGAGGCCATGATTGGTCCTTAAACTCTCAGCAGGTCTCTTATCTCTGGGCGAGAACTGCATTGTTGGGCCTGCTGCAATTTCTCAGTAGAGTTCATCTCTCCATCTCTCCAAAGCCTTGGTTACTGCTAGAGATGGTGCAGGCACTTGCCTGGATACATGCAGTGTACAATCCTCCAGTCCCATTTCATTATTGCTCAACAGGCTCACTCAGGTGCTCCTTTCACACTGAAGCATACAATTTCAAAGGGCATGCTGGGTTATGAGCCTGTATAATACTCTCAGTGTCAGTAAAGAACAGAGACACATTCAGCCAAAGCATCGCTATTAGGGAACCAAATCTGGAACCAGAATATTGCAGATTTTAATCCCTTGTGAAGCACCTCTTTTATACCCTCTGACACAGAACTTTAGCTAAGGTGCTTCAGTAAGTATTCAGCCATACACACACAAAACTAGGCTAAGTAAGCTGCCCTGCACAAACAAACTTGTGAATAGACTCTAAACGGACTCACAACAGGGGGCATTCAATCGTATTGATCTTTGTCCTTAATATTTATTTCTGAATTCAAACAAGTATTGCATTTTTTTCCAATGCCAACACCACATTTATTTGTAGAGGTCTACAGAATGCACAAGAATGTGAAATAATCAGGATTTAAAAAATGCAATACTTTCCTAAATGATTACTCTATGTAAACTATCTTTGATGTGAATCATCGTGGATGACAGTACTGGGATCATGCAGCTACTAGGTCTTCTGGGAAAGAGAGGAACTTATTGTAAATCACAAAATAAGAAACAAAACATAACATTTTTCTTTTTTAAAATACACATAGCATTTAGCAGTACCTCTTTTGTTACCTTGGGTTTATTCAATTGTAAAGCAAATCGGTGGGGTTGTGGCACATTACAAAGCATGACAACATAAACATGTTAATAATTTAACAAATTAAAACAGAAGAAATTAACAGCCACACAGTTCAACAAGTGGTTAAGTGTTTTAGTTAAATGCTTCTGGTAATCCAAAAGCTGCAGAATTATTTCTCACCAAATGAAATCAGTGGAAGATTATGCAATGGGTACTTAGGGGAAATGTAAACTTGGCATTAAGTATCTTAGACTTAGGCCCTTATTAACCTCTGTTGACTTAAGAACCATATGCCTTCCCCCGTACTAGTAGCTAGTAGTGTAGATGAGACAGAGCTGTTTTCCATGGTACGACTTCATCTTAAAGTACACCTCATGTTGTTCTACAGGAACATAACGCCCAGGCAAAGTGGCTGGGTGGTTGTAAGAAACATTTATGCAGTGTTTTTTTTTTTTTTAAATAAACATATCATTAGAAAAATATGGTAACAATGCCTGCTTAAAATGACTGAAAATAGCATACCATTGGCTTACTGGTTGCATAAACCTGCTCCAGAATACCCGGGGCCACTCAGAAGTTCATATGGATATCATTAATATAAAGTCTCAACAGTGTAGAGTAGCCTATGTATACCAGACTGGGTCCCAGTGTACTAATAGCACATACTCCTTTTTCAGTAATGTAGCTGTCTCACCTCACACACTGAAGTCAGTAAATATGTAACCATTTTGGAGATACTTATAATCATTTAAGAAAAAAAAACATAATTACATATAATGACAAAAAAGGCGCTGGCACATAATTCGCTTGTATGTTACTTTAATGAATATGGTTGCATCATGTTACACAATATTTTCCTTCTTTACTCTGAAGAAAACGGCGATTATGAACTATGCTTATGTCAAAGACCCCAGTCTATGCTGGTGAGAGGAGCATCCATAATAGAGGTGTTTGGATGGAGGGTTTGGTCGGCAGACCTGCCTCACCGATGCACGATCTGTTCTACCCGTGTATTGTAAAGCACTTTATTCTATCTTCTAAACATCCATTCACTACAGGACTGCTAGAACAAGTCCAGCATTGGTCAAAGGGAGCCGGGCAGAACAGCAAGTTCGTGTCACCTTCAAAGCGCAGATTTGAGCTGGGAACCCCCGTGAAACTTGCAGTGAATAGAGCGGATTAAGAGGAAACAGAGAAGCCCTTCATTGAAAGCTAGCCCCAAGCAATACTAAAAACAAGGCAACGTGAAACACCAGTGATTGCTTTCTAGCTAAATGGCTGAATACTGTTTTAACTACCTTGTTAATCATCAACTGTAAACCGATCTTGAGCAATTGGCGTACATTCAGACGAGACCTATATCCAATTGTTAATGATGGTGAAAATATGTAGGCTACGCATACATTAGTGTTACATTTGGTGGATTCGCACACTGCCTCCTCTAGTCTAAACGATGCTGGTTAACAAGTACGCTACCCCGCAAAACCAGGTGACCAACGAAACTGCGTACGTAGGTAGATTAAGATTCGCGTGTAGGCTTCTGGTCAAAACACTGGAGTCTGACCGCTATACCAAAACATAGTTCACTGGCCAACGTTATTTCGGTGTTAGAGATTTGTAGCAGTACACATTAGCGGTGTAAACAATCACCGTTCGCTCGCAACCTTGTCTATCAACACTTACGCAATGCGTGCGTGAGTTGTCCAACAAATGGTTTTCCCGGAGTTCACATGTTCCGCACACAGCGTTTATTAATGTTCACTGTATGGAACCGCATTTGATGGCCATTATTCCGCTTAAATAACAAATGAATAAGTAAACAATTACAACCACGTGTCATATAATCTAAATAGTCAACAGGGTACAGTGTAGGGTATTTCAAAAGGCAATGGTTGCATAGCTGTTACTACCCTAAACTATTGCTGCTGGTATTTTAGTTCCTTGGAGTTTCATGTCTCGCATACAATTGATTTCAGTTAGTGATTAGATGCCCTCGATTATTGTCTAGCTGTTTAATAATGTCATCATTATGTCCTTAACAATGTGGTATTCATTTGAGTTTCAAGGTTTTTTTTTCTTTTATGTTAGGGAGACGTGACATGCCACAAATAGTGTATTTATGTTATAGACATTTTTATAATAATATGCTGTATTTCTCACTATTATTATTACTATAGTTAATGATGATAACAGTAAAAATAATTGTACTTTCAATGTGTTGGTCTGCGGCGCCCCCATGTTGCAGTGAATATTGACGTGCAATTGCGTCTCCGGGAACGAAGCCGCTATCCTCACTCTAACGAAGTTGCGTCCAGACGCGGAAAAGCTGTCCTCCCTGCTGAACCATGAGTGGAAATTGAAAACATCGCGTTTGTTTTTGTGAGAAAGGGCATCCGTTTTATGGAATCCGTGGCTCCCCGAGACTTTGGTGGTCTTTTTTCCTGTTTCCGTAACGATTAAAAAAAAGGAGTGCCTCTGTCTATTACCTTGAGCGGTCGGGCCGAAACTCCCTGGTTATGCGCGTCTTTCTAAGGAGTTCTGCTACCGCCTCCCTGCACTTCTGCTTTGACAGTCCACGGACGTACAAAACGGCAACATATTTAATCAAGCGTTTCGATCCATTTTTCAATCGCATGGATGACGACGTGCGGACCTGAAGGGCTTCTGTGACTTGCGTTACATTCCTCTTTTTCGCTTGTATCGAACCGTTTTGACCTACCGGATTTCACACAAATGTTGCCGGCCATAATAGCGTTAACGTTACGCACTGGACAGCTGAATGAATATAGCTAGCTAACGTTAGCTAAGTTAGCTAGCATTGTAATTTTGTGATCGCCGGGTTTTTCACTTGTATTTAGCGGTGCGGATAAAGATGTATACTTGTGACTAGCTAAAGTTGGCTAGCTAGTTAATCACACGGAGTAGTTAGCTGTTTTGTGTTCACTTTTAAGAGCCGGAGGGATAGCTGCACAGCTAGCTAGTGAGCTAGCTAAGCACTCAAGCCAGCTATTTGAGTGTTATTCAGTAGTTACCTAATAATATTGGTCTCTGGCGTGAAACCACGCCGTGTGTCTTTCTAGCTGGTGATCACTTCTTCAGGTCGACAATGTCGTTTTTTAATTTTCGCAAAATATTTAAACTGGGGGCAGACAAGAAGAAAAAACAGTATGAACACGTTCACAGGGATGTGAATCCGGAGGAAGTCTGGGAGATTATTGGTGAACTGGGAGACGGAGCCTTTGGAAAAGTGTACAAGGTAAACCAGTAACTGGCTAGCAGCTAGCAAATTGAAATGACTGCATGTTTGTGGGCCTCTTGCTTAGTGTTTAATGGAAACAGATCAGGTCATGTTTCAGCAACGCGCTGAAGATTTTAGCATTGATGCGGAAACCTATTTCCTTCCTTTAGCTAGCTTCAACTGTTTTTCATCTCCTTGTGTTTCCGTGGTTTGTACGTTTTTTTTTCGACACCAAGGAGAAGCTTTTCTCAATGGCTTTGTCCTCAGACCCCCGTCATCAAGCAAAGCTGGAAAACCCTAATCTACCCTTAAATCTCACACACATTGAAACGCTGTATCCATTTGTGAGACTGTTACAGACTAGCCCTGCTGTGCTTCATTGCCTTTTGGTCACAATGACCCAGCATCTATTACAGAAAAAGTTCATATGAAAGGATAATTGTCTATACACTTTAGTTATATTCTGAACATATATTCTGGGGGTGTGTACTTGTCCTGGTCTTGCCTTTTAGATGGCGTAAAGGTACCAGCCTGTTCCACAGGTTTAGTCATAGTTCCCTCATTTAGATGGCCTGGGCTGGGGAGATGAGTTTGACAGAAAGTTTAAACAGGCTAATTGGCAGAGGTGTTTACGTATTTACTCTTTTAAAATATATATATATTTTTCCAGAGCAACTGTAAGGCATTCAAAACTGGGGGAAAACACAACTTGTGTCAACAGAATTGGTGCCTACTTTGTGTTGTGTTTGGTACTTGAACTTTACATTCATTTCATTTTTTGCAATGAATGGAATGTAACTTATAAAGTGTACCTCAGACATTTACCTGTAATAGTCAAATAGAAAGTATTACAAGGGGATTTTAGAAGCATTCCAAACCCCCAAATTGATGAAGAAAAACACATTGATTCTAGGCATCTACAAGAGTGAATATTACCACGGTAGTACAGTGGTCAGCTTATCTAAGATGAGGTTTCAGTCCTTGTGTTTAGAGGTGAGCATGGGGAATCCTTAGGCATGAGGCTCCTGAGATAGTGGGCAACAGCAGTAGAGGAAGACTGGGGCCATGTGGTACAGACAGTTAGAAAGAGGGTCTGCATGGTTGCCATCAGCAGGGGGTCAAATAGTGGAATAGCTCTTGACAGGGAGGTTGAGAGGGCAGGATTCAAACGTGTTATAAACAAATCCCATTACATCCTAGAGAGGCGGAGAACTTACACAATCCTCATTTTGGACAGGATCCTGTAAATGACTGTCTACTGAAGCCAGATCTATGTCATTGCTGTAAGCAGGAACCAAACTCACACACCAAGTGTGAGACTTTCAGCAGTTTCCTATTGTATCCAGACACTGTTGGAATGGGATCCCATGTTTTCTACAGAGAGAGGAGGAGAGAAGTCTGTGACTAAATGTGAACTCAGCCAACTGTGTCAGCAGAAATATTAGAATCTTAAACCAGCAGTGGTGCTGGGGTCATCTCAACAGTTTGACCAGAACTGTGCGTTGTGTCATTTATTTTAGATCTCTGGTTCCTGATCCCATTCTTTTGAGATGAAAGCAGGACTGATCTCTCCAGAGAGGGTGAATCCGAAAACTCAGCCATGTAGGAACATGCCTGCAAATAAAAGCACTTGTGAGACAAGAGTTGATCAGTCAAATGGCAGTTTTGCAACATCCGGACAGTAGTGTCTGGTGGACGTGTTGTGCAGTGACACTCTGTTTAACCACAGAGCATGAGAGATGCTTCCTGCTCAGCTACTATGGGCTTCAGCAGAATTGTGAGAGAATGACAAAGGGAACGAAGGCCAGGAGGGGTTAAGATACGGAGAGATGTTGAGTTTACGAGGTGGAGAGGAGTTAGTGCTGAAAGTGAATCAGCAGTTACAATGCAACTGCAAATGACAGTTCCGCTTTCCGTGCTGAGCATAGCTCATAAGTCTTCTGTCTGATAAATACCTTGAACCTGTCTAACTTGAGGGGCTGTTATGGTCGAGATGAAATTGGAATCTTTTATCCAGAGATATGTGAACTTTACATAATCCAGAGAAGAACCAATCGGAAACCTTTTTAGAAACTCACCTTCTGTTGCGTATGGTTTGAGTGGTGGGATTAGCTAGGTGCTTGTGATGCACAAGTAGACTCAGATGAATGTTTTTTTTCTTGTATGTAGAATAGCCTCATGCCTGACCCATATGCACATGGCAGTTGTAGATGCTAGAAAATATATGCATGTATTGTAGCTGTAGATGGTTCAGTTATAGATTGTAAAAATGTTTTCTTAAGCAGAGAGAGGCCTATGATGTCATATCAGTAGATCTCCAAATTCCAAATTACCCAAGTTACAGATTCGTGCTGATTTTTAATACAGCCTAGAGAGGAAACATTTTTATATTTGCTGTGAAAGGTTTCAGAATCATCGTCATAAGCCAGAGCATGAGAGAACTGCTCAATTTATAATCAAGTAGTGGCAAACGCTACCTATTGCAATGTCTTGATATAATAGAAATTCCTTTGTGCATTGTGCCGGAAAGGTTGGACACTTTCCAAGAGATAATATCAGGAGTAGCTGGGTGCATCAAAAGCAGTTAATCAGGTATTGAACCGGTGTAGGCCGCCTCACCCTTTGTTGTATGCATTTTAGATGTTTAAGCATTTAAAGGATTGATTTCTTTTCCCATATACCTGTACAGTTTCATAGATCCTGTTCTTGAATATTTAACCCGAGATGCTTTATAGGAAAGTATTCACTGAAGACACAGCATGGGATTGCTGGGTAGTAATAATATGAGTCCTCAGTATTATCATGGGTTAGTCACATGCGATATGCATACACACACACACACACACACATATACAATCAGTGAAATTCCCTAATGATTAGTGATTTTGCAGTTAGTGTAGCAACAACAATTTACAATGTGTACATGTCCCGGCCTCAAAAACCATCCTTTTTGAAGGAGGCCATCATAAGAGCAAGAGCAATTTCTACATAGAGGTACCCCATGTCATTTTATGTTTCAAGGATACCTTTTAAGTCTAACAGTTGTCTTTTCAGTGGTAGCCTGCACAGATGCTGACTGAGGCTGTACAGGGGTTTACTGGTTATGTCTGTTTTGATTTCCATTATATAGGTTTTACGCCTCCTTCGAACTGAAGTCTGATTTAAAGTCACTACCCTGAAGTAACTGTGTTATTTCACACCTCGTATCATGACACCATGACACCATTTTTTTCTCTCAGTCTGGGACCACCCTCACTGATTTGATGCCACATGTTGGCCAGTTACCATGACCGCAGTAAACAGTGAGGGAAACAGTGCGATTTCAGGATGTTACATCATTCAGTATCAAACACAGCTTTCCTGATAAGACGGCCAGTGATGACTACCGAATCATTTGTAACAAGGGAAGTGTTCTCCTGCCCCAGAGTCTGAATGAAAAGTGTTTTTTTCTTTCCTGCCCCAATTGAGAGAGTTTCATGGTGCATTTCGAGTGACCAGTAAAGGTCAAAGCAGTCCCACTCATGACATGCAGACACTGCCTAACATGTGATACATTCATCTCTTTCTCTTTAAAGAATTTCAGAGTCTTTTTTTTTCCTCTCTGGTTCACCAAAACAACCAGCAAACAGTATATGGTAAAATGCTTTCAATCTTTTTCTGTTTAGAGAGCACTTGCTCTGCCTTGTGGAAGAGGGTTTGTGTTTTGTTTTGTAAATGTTTAGCCTACTCTTTTCTTAATCTTAATCTTAAAAAAAGTAGCTGACTTTTCAGGAGAATGATTATCTCTTCTTTTGCACAATTATTTCCAGGAAAAATGCATAAAAAACTTGTAAGACAGATTTGACTGACAGTTAGCAGTGGGTGCATTTGTATGTCAAGTATGAAATGTTTGTCACAAAGACTGTATAGGTATTGTATTATGTGTGGTTTCACTCTAAGCGCTGTGCCATTATTAGAATGAGGAATGATGTATTACTAGCAATACTGTTTTTTTCTAAATTGAAACCACAGAGGTATTAAGTTAGCTGTTTGGAAGCAGTTGTCAGCTTCCTTTTGCTTTCATTTTATGTTGTGTGTTCGCTGATGACAAAGTATTGAAAAGCATTAAACATTTTAACCCTTTAAACCTGAGACATTGGACACCTCCCACCCTTCATTGCAATCTCTTTATATGTAAGCCTCATTTACTTTAAATTCCAGTTATAAACAAACAAGGTTTTGTATTTTCCAGAACACCACAACACAGTGGTTATCAGTGCATGATATTATGATTTGCTCATGTAATATTAATGCTTTAGCCCACAGAATCATTAGAGAGCCCACTTTGTTTTGCTATGTGGGTCATAAATTTTTGTATGCTTTATAAAGACAGCTGTCTTGTGGGATGATCAGAACACATGTGATGGTGAGGTAATGGTGTGTCTCTGTTCAATCCTGATACTGTGTGTGTGTGTGTGTGTGTGTGTGTGTGTGTGTGTGTGTGTGTGTGTGTGTGTGTGTGCGTGCGTGCGTGCGTGCGTGCGCGTGCGTGTGTGACTGTGTGTGACTGTGTGTGTGTGTGTGTGTGTGTGTGTGTGTGTGTGTGTGTGAGTGTTTTTTTTTTTTCACGGCAAATGCTGTCGTTCGTCAGCTGCCCAGTGAGGTAATGCGGTGATCAGACCGCCACTTCCTGCACTTGTCCCAGCCAGGCTCGATCACACCACTCACTAATTAAGCTCGTTTGCTTACAGCTCTAACTTCAGTTTGTAATTCTTCAGATTTCATAATTGCGCAGCAGAGTGGCTGAGGAGCAGGCAGGAGGCGTGACGCTGTCGAGGTGCAGACGCAGTTTCGCAGAGGGGGTTTGTCAGATGCCTGCTTCTGCATGGAGGAGCAGGCGGTGAGTCAGGAGGCGGGTGTATGTGAGGGGCCCCAGCTCTGGCACGGCGGCCTCCGTTTCTGTCCATGAATGGCGTGATGAGCCAGGGGGAGTGGGGTGCGGGGCGCACCAAGGTACCCATCACAGCTGCGCCTCGCAGTCACGCTCCGCAGGGTTAGCTGTGTCAGCTCCGCCTGGGAGATGTGGAGCTGCTGGCGTCTGTGCAGAGAAAGCGCCTGTCACGGCCCTCTCCTTAAACCGCTTCAGTCAAAATCGCTTCACAGGGAAATGCAAATTACCCAGTGTATTTAAGGATACGCGCACCCCGTCACAGCTGTGGGTCCTGCTGGATGAGTGTGCTGATGGGAATATTTCTAGTATTTAAGCCCTATCCTCTTTCTTTCACTTCAGCTGTGGTTTTCTCTGGCGTTCTTTTCGAATGTCATATAAACTTGGTTTTAGTCGATATCAAAGCCTTCCCCTTCTTTAAGCACACTTTTATTTTTGTCCCATCTCGTGATTTGCTTATTATTTTTGGCTGCTGTCATCTGTAGGAAAGTTTTCAGTGTTGCTATGTTTTTATCTTCAAACAGCCATGTTAGTCAGGAGGTGTGTCGGCCCTGCGGGTTTCTGGGAATTGTTCCATGGTCGTATACAGCTCACTCCCCATTCTGTACTCACAGATTCCTAAAATCTAAACGCCACACCAGAGTCCTGTAGAACAGAGAGTGACAGACCTCTGAAAACCTGACGGGCTGTAAAAAAATGTGACACACCCGCAAACTCCGCCTAATTACAAACCCAGTGCAAATGTCACCGCAATGTCAGAAGGCATGCCTCCTCTGGGTCTGTGCCAAAAGGTTTCTTCACAGTAGTCGTGCATGGGAGGGCCCGGGTTTTATTTAACGCCAGTCTCGTTTCTTGTGTGGCAACAGCTGGAAGGCGGGCAGGATTAGTTCCTTATTTGAGACCCGAGGCTGGGAGGGGTCATGTCTGCCGAGGCGTTGGCCAACACAAAGAAAGAGTGACGTAACCCCCATGTAAACACAGCGTCTGGAGCTCCCCTCCTCTTCCCTCGCCCCTTTCAGCGCCTGGTCTCCGCAAACGCTAAGCCCCGAGCTTAGCCAAAAATAGCCGGGCAGGCCTGCGCCACTCGTGGGAAGTGACGGCCGGGGGAGAGTGTCGGGCGAGCCGTGTTAGCGAGTTCTTCTTCAGCAGCGTATCCGGGATGGAGCTTTTCCCCCCTCTTTCCCTTTCCTGCATTCTCACTCAGGAAGACACGCTCATTTGGCATGGTACAGGGAGTTTAATGAGTCCAGAGATATCACTGTTTACCTGAAAACGAAGCAATTACCACCTTGTTGTGTCTCTCTTTTGGTTAAGGGTTACTACGTTTTATTCAGACACTTCTTTGCTTATTTGTTTCTACAGGCCTCATGGTACTGGTGGTGTTGGCAGGTAGCATGGTGTTTTGGTTTCCCTCTTGCCATAAATGTGATGCAAAAAAATCTACTCAGACACAAAGAAATAAACCTGAGATAAACGTGTTAACATTGTTATTTCTTAAAAAAATTGTTCACAGCATTGAGAATTGCATTGCTATAGCATTTGCGAGACCACATATATACAAACCTATATACCCTTACATAGATTACGGGGCGGTTAAGTAACTTGGCCAAGGTCTCAACAACAGTCACATTACAAGCACTGTTCCTTAGCCCTGTACCACACTGCTGCCCCAAAGAATGGCCTCAGTGAGTGTGTGCATCGGCCTGGCCAAAACTTTCCTTGGTCTGCTTGTACAATAGGCTGGGGAGTGGCTGGGGCCGTGCTGGTAGCTGACTTAGCCAAACTGTTTCCTCCTGCCAAACACATTCTGCCGATCTGCACTTTGTAATGTGTCTCTGCTTGGGATTGCCTGGAAAGTACAGCAGCGGGGACAGCAGAGTTGTATTAAAGTAGGTCAGTAGGTGGTTTTGTTTCCACTCTGTGATTTGCAAAGTTTTTTTTTTTTTTGTATTTTTTTTTAACCACATACTGGTGTTTAGTTTCTATCTTTGTGTGGAAATATGCTCTCTTTACCCCCATCAAATACAGCTGTAGCTTTTTCCTCAAGCGCTGAGGCTTTGTGGAAAACGCAGGAGATCGTGTGCAGCATTAAAGCTGGGCCCGCTTCACTGTTAGCCCGAGGGTGCTTAAAGTCTGCAGCAATCTGCTGTGCCATGTGCCCTGCTATCTGTGCATTGTCATTCCCATTGCATGTTCAGTAATCCCTGTATTACAGAAAACCACAGTGGCCATTCCCAAAACAAAACACATGGATGATTAGACTGATTTCAGACCTGTTGATCTCACTTTGCAGTTTCTAAAGAAACCTTCGAATGTTTTTTTTTTTTTTTTTTTTGCAGCCTTAAGAGGTGGAAGTTGTTGACAGTTTGGATTCCTCACAACTGAACATTCACTGCAGTACTGGTGTGAGGATGCCCCAGTTACATTAAATTATTGTCATTTAGCAGATACTCTTATCCGGAGCGACTTACAGAGGTTACAATTTTGACATTTATTTCAGTTTATACAGCTGGATATTTGTCAAGGCAATTCTGGGTTAAGCACCTTGCCCAAGGTTACAGCAGTAGTGCCTCATCAGGGAATCAAACCAGCAACCTCTTGGTTTGCGAGCCCTGCTCCTTACCACTGTGCTACACTGCCGCAGTTCTGCGCAGAAGTGGGAAACGGCTGCAGCAGAGTCAGAAGGACGTTTTTAGCTGACTTTGGAAGTGCGTATGCTGAGCAACGTCCTCTTCACCGGACGCTAATGCCGCAGCTGCCGCGGGTTTAATGCACCCAGACGCTGCGCAGACAGGCAGGCAGCTGTTTGCACCCCCAGGTGTTGGTATGTTAATGGCCGCTGCAGCGCTGTGTTTACATTTTTACGGGGGATGTGGCAGTCTGTCTCAGGGGGAGGTGACAGCAGGCCGTCTTTAGTCAGGTTTGGCTGAGTGGGGGGCTGACTGGGCAAGTATGTGTGTCCTTATCCTTGTGCTTAGTTGTTTGTAATGTAATTTTAAGCATGATATGGTTGGAACTGGCGTATATGTATATGTCTGTATTTTTTTGTATCTGTTGTTATTTAAGCATTTATTTAATGTGTTTATTCAGGTGTTGGAAGTCAGAGTTTCCTCTTTGATGTTAACAAAGGCATATTTGTTCATTCATTCATTCATTCATTCATTTAAACTAGGATGCTTGGATTTATTAGAGAAGAGAAGTTGTTTGCCGTGGAAAAAGTTTAACCTGTTTCAGTCTTGTCTTGATAAAGGCTAACAAAGCCAAGAAATTCCAAGGCACTCCGAAAGGTTGAGTTTAAAAAGCCTCTTACATCAGGGCTAGACTGAGTTAAAACACTCTTGACCTTCACAGTGTAGCTCAAACAGCCCCCTTCAGGGTTGAGCCCTACAATATATGATAAAGGAACTTGAAAATTAGGAGCGCCTTGGCATTTTTTGAATTTGTTTGACCTTCTTTTGACGAGACTGACGCAAGTTAAACTTTTTCCACTACAAACAGCCTCTCTCATTTAAATTTCAAGTAACCTCCACTTTTCTGGCTACATGGCCAATCCATACCATGCTTCTCCGAAGACTGTTCAGTAGGAGACTTGAATGTTCTGCACATACCCCTGAAAACTCTTGTTATTAGTGGGAGTGTAATCTGTATTCATCTGCCATTGTGGAAAGTTAGCTCAACAGTGATTAACTATCTTCTTTGTTTCACCATGTTTCAGGCTCAGAACAAACAGACGGGGATCCTGGCTGCAGCGAAGGTGATTGACACGAAGTCGGAGGAGGAGCTGGAGGACTACATGGTGGAGATCGATATCCTGGCCTCCTGTGATCACCCCTACATAGTGAAGCTGCTGGATGCCTTCTACTACGAGAGTAAACTGTGGGTGAGTGATTTCTCTGGGGAGGGGTCGTGTTTCCGGGCTGAGGGTGTGTAATGGCGCGGGGGGGGGGTGAGCAGGGGCCGCACTGGGCATGTGCAGAACCGTGGGGGGGGGGGGGGGGGGGGGGGGGGGTGGGTACGTGGGTACGTGGGGAGGGACAGAGAAAGGTCACACAGCACGCTTAACCAAGCCAGCTAAACGTCTGTGTAAAGAACCACCGCTGCCTACTAACAGCACATGTTTCCTGTTGGCCTGTGAACCGCTGCATCAGGAATACTTTGTTTTTCCCCAGTTCCCCGTAGAAAAAGATAATCGCCATCTCCTTTAGTCACCCAAAACACTGTTCCACCTCGACGCGATGTCATTGTTCTTTCCTCAAGACGCGCTCTCCATTCACAGAGACAAGAGGCTGGCATTTCCAGCAGGAAATCATCTTCAGGACGAATTATGAAAAACACTGAAACGCCGTCAGTCTTGTTTTTGTTTGATATCCTCTATCGTGGAGTGAGCACGGCTAATTGCCCGTCTGTGGGAGTGTTGTGTAACCTGCAGTATGAGTAACGGAGCTCCACAGCACGGTCCCTGCAGTGCCTTTGGAATGCAGTCAATTGAACATTTCTCACGTCGGCCAAGTATTCGGCTTCACCATTTTAAAACCAGAGTGGCTTCGATCTGAACGGTTTCTGCCCCTGACGTTCCGCTGTTCGGATGTTGAATCTGAAACGCTCTTCCCAGGCGAACTGCAGCACGGTTTAGACCGGGCCGGTCTCAGGTGGCCTCCGTGTTGGCTGAATGTGCGGCAGGATAATGGGCGATTACAAACGGCCAGGGAAAGCGTTCATGAATAAATGAGAGGTGGGGCCCAGGGTTATGCAACAGTACGCTTACTGAGTAACATAAATGGAGGACTTCCTCCCAGGATGGCTCGGAAGCCAACAGAAAAAAAATACGCAAATAGAATGCAGTCCATGATCAAAATCACAGAACAGATGGCATCTGTAACCACTCTTTTGAAATCTGACACCATTAAAAGTGCCACCGCTAGTCTATCAGCATTACGCAGTCAGTAATTGTTGTAGGTAATGACGTGTGTTGTAGGTAGCTTATGCACACATACAATTGTGGCAAGGGCAGGAGGGACATTAACCACAAGAGAAGCAGTTGTGTGGTAGCTGATACCATGATGTTTACAGAGTGGTGTCAAGTCTATAAATGCAGTCACAAGAATATATTTGTAGTTACAGTGTGGAGAAATATGTGTACATAGTCTTTGTTTTTGCTGTTATCGTGTAGCAGAATGTCTGTCCGCTCGAGGTTTTGTATTGATTTATGAATCACCTGATACTCTCTGCCTGCAGCTGTGAAGAGATTAACATTGCAATGTACCTGTAGAGGGGCGGGTAGTTCAGGTTACCTAGTGGAGTCATAAAAAGAGGTCAAAAGTTTATGCATTTGGAAATATAATCAATACGTGCTAATTATTAATGTGTGCTAATGTCTTCTAAATGAAGTTCCATGTGCTGTGTAGGGCTGAGCGCAGAAAATTCTGATGCAGAGCTGATTAGAACGATTTCAGAGTATGTGATATAAGCTGTTTTTGAGCTTTGTCCTTGAATATCTTGCATGTGTGGTTGGTGTTTATCGCATAAATAAAACATGACAGATGGAATGACATAGGATCATGATACCGAGCGGTGTGCATTTTGTCTGAGTAGTGTTCGTTTATGGAGATTTCACTAGTGAAAATGGAGGAAGTGAGGGAAATGCCTCAAGTCACTGCAGGGTCATGAGTTTTTGATTAGAGACTGATTGCCCAATTTCAGCTGCGTAATTCAAACATACTGTATATTACATGTGGAAACAGATCTGTGCACATAGCTTAATGAGTGAAAGCTATTTATGCTCTGAAAGAGGCCGGGCACAAGGCTCGGTTTCATGTGCATGAATATATCCTTTTGGATGGCGCCTGACTCCTATACTTCAGTTGTAGAGTTTAGCGTCCTTCCCAATAAGGCATGTGCTGTCTGTAGCTTGTTTTTTGTAACTGCGTACAGGAGAGCATCTCAGGTGCGGGGGATATGATCTAGTGGATCACAAGAATGGAGAAATCCCAGAATGCCACACTGTACCAACACTGAATGCTTAAGTGCAAAAGATCCACTTGCGCTGATACAAAACTACATTTTTTTTTGTGTAATTTGACATGTAATATTTAGACTAAACATCCTTTTAGTATGTTGTAGTGCAGCGTTATAGTAGGGCATGGGTTGGTGCTGGGCCACTGTTTGTGTCTTTATCTTCAGTGGCATAAGCTGAAATAAATCAATATACTGAAAACCGCACATCACAAGCACAGAGTGATACCCCTGTCCTACTGTTTGCATGCATAGATATAGCATACCCACAATGCACTCTGTGTTTGTCTTGTTACTTTCTCATTACTTGTCTGACCTTTACAAAAGTATTTACAAAAAAAAATTATGTGTTGAAAACTTTATAAAAATAATATTTTTCAAAATTAAGAGGAGCAAACATTGTGGTTGGAGTCAATGTGGCCCACATTTCATTTCATTATTCCGAATCTGAGTGTGTCGAAGATTTAATTGTGCGTTCTTTTATTGTGGAAATTTACGTTTAGAAATCATAAAAAAAATGTCTTGGGATTATTGATGTTTACAAAAGGTGTAAATCCCTTTGTCTCTGAATGCCCCCCCCCCCGTTACAATGACCTCAGAGTGTTGCTGGCCTCTGAGAGGTTACGTCCACAGTGTGGGAGGGGAGAGCGCACCACTCGGGTTTCACAGACAGCGACTGTGCGCAGGGTGTGTGTGCGCCATTGTGTCCGAGGCCACGCCCGCGCAGCGTCTCGCCTCCGGTGAAACAACAGGCCGGATGAAGGGGCCGTGTGTTCTGCCCGTGCGTTCTGCCCGTGAGCTGGGCTTCGGCGGTGTCCTGCTCCGACCGTCCTTCCACGGCCTGCACTGTAATTCACCAGAACTGCAGAGGCAGAATGAGAAACTTCCAGGAAAAGCTCATCGGGATTTTGTAGCCTTAGGGATGAATTGTAATGGTTACACTCACAGGCGAGGAACTGTGGAGGGGGAAGCGCTTCAGATAATGTGTTTTCTCAGTAGCCTGTGGTCACACTTACCTAATCAGATCAGTACTGTTTAAATCCCAGGTGGGAAAGTGCAGCACAAGAGCAAATTGCAGCCCCGCTTGGGTTTTCATGTGGCCGGTGTGGGGTGATTCATATTTTAATAGATTACTAAGTGCGCAGAGTACTTCGCTAATCTGAGGTGTGGTTTATGTAATTGTTATGTGGTACAAATGTAATCTCAGATATAGCTGGTAAATGGAAGTGACTACCAAAGGAAACTGTAGACGGTATTGGTCGGACACCTTCTCAGGATCAGCAGTTGTGTTTCCTATGTGATCCCATTGTGGCACTGCTGCTGTACCCTTCGGCAAGGTACTTAACCCAGAATTGCCTCAGTAAATATCCAGCTGTATAAATGGGTAACATGTAAGTCGCTCTGGAAAAGAGCGTCTGCTAAATGCCAGTCATGTAATGTAATGTAATGAAAAATGAAGGAAAAAAAATCGAACCATCCAACTTCGTCCACTGTCCAATTTACCAGTCTGCTACTGTGTTCCAGAATATAGTGTTTGCTTAATCAGATGTCATTTCTTGTGTAAATGTGCACGTAGTATCATAATGCAAGCAGCAGGACCAGTAAATATCAATTAGTTTTGATTTAACTTTATTGTATTAGGTTCAGAAAGATCTGTTTCTTTCTTCCTATTTGACTTGCAGTATCGTTTCATTCCAAACACTGTGTCAGTAGGTTTCTGTCTGCTTGTAATTTTCTACACTGTTGATAACGTTGAAGTTGACTTCAGTTCATTTAGGCCCACACTGTTATTACTGAGCTGACTCCTACTCACATTTCAGTTCCCTGCCTGTGATCTGAACCATCTGTGAAGACGTGGACAGACACATTAGAATTGTCTTGTTGGTTTGAGACGGCCCTGTTTAATTCCGCAATCAATAAAGTCCATACTCACACCTTCTCTAGGTTGTGAATGGTGTGATGTTTATCCACAGAAGGGAGTGATTTCTGCCCTGGGTGCCTGGGGCAGGTTTTGTGTTGATTATTACAATTACATTGTACATGCTACCAGGACCTGAGAGAGAGAGAGAGAGAGAGAGAGAGAGAGAGAGAGAGAGAGAGAGAACTGCATTACATTATCAGCATTTAGCAAACGCTCTTATCCAGAGCGACTTGCATAGGTTACAATTTTTACATGTTACCCATTCATACAGCAGGCAGTTATGGGTTAAGTACCTTTCCCAAGGGTCCAGCAGAAGTGCCCCTGCAGGAAATCGAACCAGCAACCTTTTGTTTACAAGCCCTGCCCCTTGCAACTATGCCACACTGCCACTGGTTATACTCTTTCTAGAAGCACTGTGCCCTTAAGGAGGGCTGAGAAACAGAATACATCAGGCTTAACGCTGTGTGACTGCCACACTCGGGTTCCTTTAAACGTCCATCTTCATCATCCTCTTTGTTTTGATTCTGTCAGAACATTCAGTGCAGATGAGGGAGGATGACAATAGCGTAGGATCAGAACTTTCAGTGTTCCACAAGAGGGAGGAATGCCATTGCCGTAAGATAAATCTTTGTTTAATATATTGCATCGATCATTACCAACACAGGGCTACAGCAGTGTCCAAAACAATTGAACAGTTGAACAGTTGTTGGGGAAAACACTAGCAATGTCCTGACGTGTCATGCATGCGCTAACACTGTGGTTGTGTTCGTCTGGCTCTCTGTGTGAAACCATTAACTCATCCCTGTCTTCACTGAGCTCTAGAGGCCTGCTGTGTACAGTTTTATGCATTTCAGAAATTCTGACCGAGAGTAAGGCCAATAAGTATGTGCTTCTAGTAGGCAAAGGTAAATGGCAGCTCGATGAGTTAGCACACATTTGCACTTAGCACTTTTAATGCACACAAAAGGTGGTTGTTATGATGAACCAGGGGGACACATTGAACAGATTGGTGTTTGTCGTTTGAATTATGGTCCAAAAATACCTGAATAAGCAAACACACAATTAAATAACCTCGTAGATCAAGGCTAATCCCCTCCCTAGAATAGGTGACAATCAGAATAGAACTAGAAGCTCTTAGGGAGGTTCCGGAATTAAAAGGATCTAAAATTCTTACTCAGCCATTGTCACTGGGGCATAAATGCGGTTACACTTCCTTTGCTAAAGGAAGCTGTCAGCGTGGCCTCCTCTTTGTACTGTGGCTCCCATTCTTTTATTGTATGGAAATATCGCCTCTCAGACGTCCAGATGGGCTACCACCCCACTCTCATTCTCAACGATTGTGGTCTTTAGGTTTCTCGGTGCCTTTGCCAACACATACCAGCCCACACAATCACTTCACCATGTGAAGCTCATTCACATGCGCCAAACGGAAATGTATTTAAATGGGAAATTGCACTGCAGGCAGGTCACTGTATGTTTCTGATAATGAAGCAGCCTTTCTCCACTAGGGTCTTAGCCTCTCCTGCTACCTGGAGCTGAGATCTTTAGCCGGTGATGTCAGAGGCTCCAACAGAAGGGCCTAGTTGCTGCAGAGAATGCCATGTGCTGGTAGTGCCTGCTGAAATCCACTTACATCATCTCCCATATCCAGACGCATAAATCCTTCCGTGCTCAGCTCGGCCCTTCGCACGCCAGCTCAACATTTAATAATTGAGATGCCTGAACGCCGAACAGCTGGCCTTTGAATGGCAGCCCTCGATTAATTGCTGCATTGATTGTCTGAGTGGAGTCTTTTTTTTTTTTTTTTTTTCCCTTCCACTGAAGACATTGGGGAAGAGTGAAGTAGTCTGGCTCTGATGAAAGACTATGTGCTTGTGATGTAAGAGCCTGTTTTTTGTGAGGGTAGGGGGGTCACGGGTCAGCTAAACTCAATGGAAAGTTGACTTTGCACATTCTTGCCCATGTGTCTTGATTGTTTGTTTCTTTTATGTATTTATTTTTTTGGCTATGGTGGCAGTTCCAGAATGCAGTAGCATTAGGAATCAATCACAGAATGCAAGTCTGCAAGAATGTCGCTTGTGGGCTACCAAAATCTTGGCTGCAGGATTTTGAAACAGGAAGCGGTTTAAGAGCTAACTCTTTCAAATTAACTCTCTCTTTATTTCTCTTTCCCCCCTTTTTTTTTTTTTTCTTTTTTCCGCGTTTCCCTCTGCAGATTCTGATCGAGTTCTGTGCCGGGGGGGCGGTGGACGCGGTGATGTTGGGTAAGTGCTGTTTTTAATCAATTGGGGGAAATGAAACGGGAGCCGGTGAGGCATGAGTCACTGATACCGTGTTACACTCAGTTTTCCCTCTCGACGGCTCTCTGCGGGGAAGCATTTGTGTTTGTGTTAGCCATCCCTCCCATTTGAGAAGATGCTGCAGATACGGCCACGGCGCTAATCGCATTTGAATGGATGCGGGGCTTCCTGCCTCTTGCCGTCGGTTTGGTCCAGGGCTGTAATTTGCGCAGCTCTGGTTTCAGGGGTGGTTTGCCCTGTTTTGGCGTGTCAGCATTTTCACTGTGTTCTTTGGAAGCGCTATGGATCCTCCCACAGTAGTGTTTAATTTCTGGAGTCTGTTCTGCTGATGCGCTCCGCACTGAACATGAGGTTATATCCCGAACGCAACAGGAGGTACTGTGTACTCCTTTTAACATGGCAGCAGCGGGCAGTATGCTAGCCAGGAGGCTGCAAGTTTGAATCCCCCGTGGGACACAGCCGTTGTACCCTTAACCAGCACTGTCTCAGTGAATACCCAAGTGTATGAAAGCTTACATTTTACCTATTATCCTGTCAAAGCTACCCTGGATATAAGAGTGGTATAACTTAATACATCATGTTGTGCCGTGTCCAAAATGTTTTCTCAGTATCCCTCTCCACCCTCACCCCTCACACCCTGCCCTTATCCTGCTGTAGATATCGATAGCGTGTGAAATGCCTGCAGTGTAAGTCAGCCTGGAAAAGGGCTGTGTCTCCTAGGCAGGGAAATAATAACTCATAGGCCGGGGCTGGCGGGAGGTGTGGTCACGAGGGGAACAGTCGCGGGACGTTGCGAAAGCCCTGACTCACCGCTTGGCGCCACCTGCTGCGCTGGCATTCCTGTCACTGCCCTGCCGGCCCGGTCACACGGCGGCTGTCATCGGTGGCATCCGCGGTTGCCCGGGGCAACGCGGGCTGGCTCCGAACGCGGCCAACGACAGGCACACGGCACACATTCTACTCACCTGTTCCCCGCGCTGGGAACGGCGTGTCGTGAGTCAGTGTTATGTGTACCTCATTGAGGGCTGATGTCAGCGCTGGTATTAATAGCAAGGGTGTGTCTCTGTGCTTACTTCAGTCAGGAAATGATTCTAATAGCCGTTAAAAATGCAGATGGCATTTCAGGGCGGGTTTGAAAGACTGCAAGAAGGTAGTCTTGAAAGGTTGGTTCAAGCCTGGTGTCCGTTTAAAATGCGCTTGGCTTCATTACATTTCAGATGTACATATGCGAGAAGAGGTCCTGCTTAAGTCTTGTCCTAAGACCTTGAGTAACTGGTCAAATGCAATACATTTTTGCAATACATATTTAGCAAACGTGAGTGAAATTGTATTTATTTTGGTGTTGTCATTTTTCTCTGTCCACATTAGTGTTTTAAATCATGCCCTCACACATACCTGTGTATCTCCATATATGGAAATGTATGTGTGTTAATCTTTTTTAAATCCCAGTAAAGTGTTGCTAACAAAAAAAACAAACGTATAACATCACCAGATGGCACTAAAACCACATTTACATTTGCTTTTACATTTACATATACTTATCTGGCAGAATTTCCTTCAATCTGTGATGGAAGATGGCCAGCAACACAGTTAGATACAGGAGTGCATGAGTATGTGACTACTGCAGATGATGGCCTGTTTCAGAATGAATTCAATGAGTATGTGCCTGTGTGTGTGTGTGTGTGTGTGTGTGTGTGTGTGTGTGTGTGTGTGTGTGTGTGTGCGCGCGCATCCGTGTGTGTGTGTGCATACGTGTGTGTGTGTGTGTGCGCGTGCGTGCGTGCGTGCGCATGCGTGTGTGTGTTTATGTGTGTGTATGCATGCATGTATGTGCGTGTGTGTGTGTGTGTGTGTGTGTGTGTGTGTGTGTGTGTGTGTGTGTGTGTGTGTGCACATGCGTGTGTGTATGTGTCTATGCGTGCATGTATGCGTGTGTGTGTATTTGTGTGTATGCATGCGTGCATGTGTCTGTGTGTGTGTGTGCGCGTGCGTGCGTGCGTGCGCATGCGTGTGTGTGTGTATGTGTGTGTATGCATGCATGTGTGTGTATGTGTGTGCGTGCGTGCGTGCGTGTGTGTGTGTGTGTGTGTGTATGCGTGTGTGTATGCGTGCGTGTGTGTGTGTGTGTGTATGCGTGTGTATGCGTGTGTGTGTCTATGCGTGCATGTATGCGTGTGTGTGTATTTGTGTGTATGCATGCGTGCATGTGTCTGTGTGTGTATGCGTGTGTGCATGTGTGTGTGTTTGCAGAGCTGGAACGGCCTCTGACAGAGCCGCAGATCCGGGTGGTGTGTAAGCAGACCCTGGAGGCCCTCATTTACCTCCACGAGAACAAGGTGATCCACAGAGACCTCAAAGCTGGGAACATCCTCTTCACCCTGGATGGAGACATCAAGCTGGGTAGGCATGCACTCTCCTCACACTCCTCCCAATAATAATAAGCAGGTTGCCAGTCATACACAACTACTTCTTGTGTCACCCCTTACATGTGAATGACAGTAGTTTCTCAGACGTAATAAAGTGTAGTGGGTCTGAAATAATTACAACACACTATCTAGATCAGGGGTGGGAATTTCAGTCCTATAAAGCTGCTATGTCTGCTGGCTTTCTTTCACTTGCAGCACTTAATTATTTATATGGAGTCTGTATTTGGTTGGAAAGTCACCTCACCTGGTCTCCCAGGTGGAAATCAGTAGCTAGTTTGAAATATGAGTCAAACATAGACAAGTTCTCCCCACCCCTGTGGGTAGCTGTGGAGTGAGGACTGAGCTTGTGATGTGTTTTATGTAGCACCCATGTTATTCAGTGCAATATGTCTTCATGATGGTTCTGTCACAACAGTTTGGGAATTTCTGTGAGTGAAAAACATTTGTGAAGCTCGTTCTTTTCAACTTTCAAACAATAATTGGCAACATTCGCAAAGTGTCCGGTTTGATTCTGTGTGTCTGAACTGAGAAGGAGTCCAGCCCCAGTCTGGTTTTGTGGCTGGCAGCACATTCTAGAAACAAAAAAGTTGCCGTCGCGTTAATTTATGATTGACATGGATGAATATGCTATTAGGAGAAATGTCATGAGATAAAGAACAAGCAAAATACAAGTGTGACATTGATGCTGTCATGGTCATTTAGCAGAGAGGGAAATTAATGGCAGTGTCAGCCCTCAGATGTTTGCATTCTCCAGAGGCCTGTCATGACTCTGCCTTTCCTGGTCGCCATGGCATTTGGCCTGTCCCTAATCCACAGTTTTCCATTTCAGCTGACTTTGGCGTGTCTGCTAAGAATACCAAGACACTACAGAGGAGGGACTCATTCATTGGGACGCCTTACTGGTGAGTCACACATGTGAAATATTTCCCTGTGTCACCTGTTCATGTATACAATATGCAGCCCTGGGGCTGCACACCTTTGTGATCGATGATAGATTACACTCTGCAGATATGCAGAGTGTTAACATGTGAAATAGAGTAATAGACAGATGGTATGGTATTCTTGCTTTAGGATATTAGTGCCTCTCTTGGTGTCTTATAGTTGGCAGGAAACAAGGAAAACTTATTCTGAGTAAATATCACATTTGAGGCTTGGCTTTTTAGGTCCCCTCCCTCAGGTTGTGTCAGTCAGTGCTGTGCCCCCTCCCTGGGAGTGTGTCAGTCAGTGCTGTGTCCCCTCCCTGGGAGTGTGTCAGTCAGTGCTGTGCCCCCTCCCTGGGAGTGTGTCAGTCAGTGCTGTGCCCCCTCCCTGGGAGTGTGTCAGTCAGTGCTGTGTCCCCTCCCGCTGAGTCTGTCAGTCAGTGCTGTGCCCCCTCCCTGGGAGTGTGTCAGTCAGTGCTGTGCCCCCTCCCTGGGAGTGTGTCAGTCACTGCTGTGCCCCCTCCCTGGGAGTGTGTCAGTCAGTGCTGTGCCCCCTCCCTGGGAGTGTGTCAGTCAGTGCTGTGTCCCCTCCCGCTGAGTCTGTCAGTCAGTGCTGTGCCCCCTCCCTGGGAGTGTGTCAGTCAGTGCTGTGCCCCCTCCCTGGGAGTCTGTCAGTCAGTGCTGTGCCCCCTCCCTGGGAGTGTGTCAGTCAGTGCTGTGCCCCCTCCCGCTGAGTCTGTCAGTCAGTGCTGTGTCCCCTCTCTCAGAGTGTGTCAGTCATCACTGTGTCCCTTCCTCAGGATGGCTCCGGAGGTGGTGATGTGTGAGACCTCCAAAGACCGGCCGTATGACTACAAAGCGGACATCTGGTCCCTGGGCATCACCCTGATTGAGCTGGCGCAGATCGAGCCCCCGAACCACGAGATGAACCCCATGAGAGTGCTGCTGAAGATAGCCAAGTCCGAGCCCCCCACCCTGATGCAGCCGTCGCGGTGGTGAGCATGCGCTGTGTCCAAGCCACGCCAGCGTTCGGCCCCAAAGAGGCCCTCCGCTCGGCCCCAGCCAGACTGAGACTTGAACATGTCACACTGAAGATTGTCTCTGTCCATTGGTTTTTACAGTATATTACATTATTGTCATTTAGCAGATGCTCTTATCCAGAGCAACTGAGAATTCAGGTTACAGTTTTTACATGTCATCCATTCATGCAGCCAGATATTTACTGAGGCAACTCTGGGTTAAGTACCATGCCCAGTGGTCTAGACTCAGTGCCCCAGTGGGCAATCGAACCAGCAAGCATTTGGTTACAAGCCCTGGTTCTGGAATACAGGAATACTCAGTGAAGAGGGTTTTAGTCGTGGTAGCAGAGCTCTAATAAACCCCACGGTGGCTTAGCAGGTGACGTCAATCTCTGACTCGTTTCAGTGAATCAAAAGGCTTTGCTCTCCACAGCAGAATGCTATGGCTGATTCAGTTCAGTGAGTCAGTGGTACATCGTGATAACTCCATCCGTTTTGACACACGTGAAGGCTCCCTGTGACTGGGACTTACGACGCAGAGATGGCGTTCTTGTCTAATTACCAACGCTCCTTTGCAGGTCTCCAGAGTTCAGTGACTTTCTGAGGAAAGCCTTGGATAAGAATGTGGACAACCGGTGGAGCCCCACCCAGCTCCTCCAGGTGAGAGCCCGATCGCTTGTGCCAGCCCACAGCACACAAACCACAGCGCCTTGTCTTCAGTGTGCATATGTGCTCCTGGGGAAACACCTCTCCTAGATACCTCATGCAGCGTGTCCACGTCTCATGCCGTGGAGATAACAGTGCGCCACCTAGTGTACACCCTGTGAAATTGTTTTTTATGAAGGTAGGTTTAAGAAAAGGGCGGGGCCGATAGTCTTATCCCAGATAAGGACACCCTGCTGTGAATCAAAGGCTGTACAGAGTGCGGGAACTGCCTTCTGTCCGGTGTGTGTGTGTGTGCGCATGCGTGCATGTGTGTGCGTGTGTGTGTGTGTGTGTGCGTGCGCGTGTGTGTGTGTGTGTGTGTGTGTGTGTGCGCGTGTGTGTGTGTTGAAGGTCTGGGTATTGAAGAAACTTCACCGTCTTAAGTCTGCTGTAAATATTGTTCAGAAAGTGACCCATCAGAAGAAGGTAGGTGGCTGCTGTTCAGTTCTCTTCAGTGGTGAAATACGCATATAAGTATTATTCACAGCAGTAGATTTCATTTTACTCCAATGAATGTAAATATTACACCAATCTGTGAATCACATTGGTATGACATCTGTAGAGTATAAGTGGAAAAGGGGATTACGCTGGCTAACTAAGGATGGCACCCTTCATCGTCAAACTGAAAACTGTTTTTTTCTCTGTGTAAGATCTCCTCCAGAAACAATAATTTGTGCACTTAGGCTTAATAATATCAGAGGTGAGCGTAGACAGATATTTGCTTACATGCGTATTTGTTAACGGGTAGTCACAAATTGAGTCATACAGGGTTTCTAACAGCTGTATCGGACGTGCTCAGAATTCCGGACCACCTTGACATCTGAACGTTATTACCGCGACGGGGATGACGCATTCCCCCGACAACCACGAGGATCACGCCGGTTCACTGTTACACAACGTGCTGCTGTCGTCTGAATCGGCCTCGGGCATCAGCTCCGTGCTTCTGCGTAATTCTTTGGAAATGTAATAAAGAAGGACGGAGCAGACGCAGTTCAGCGGGAAGGCACTGTCACTGCGGCGGCCTTTCATTCGGTGAGGGGCACGGCCAGTCCCAGGGCTGCCCTGCCCAGCTGCCACAAATGTAATTGCATTTGATGGGCATTTGAGTAAGTAGGAGTTCTGCTGCGTTTCTCCTCCTTGTTACCCGTGGTGAGAGATAGTGACAGAACAAACAGGATTTTGTTTCTGCGCTGGTAATACTACGGCTTACGCACGCGGTCACAATCTCCATGGAACAAAAGCAGCCACATACAGGGTTCCGTAAAAGTCCTTCAAGATATCTTCATCCTTGAAGGTCGTGGAAAAATTGTGGAAAATTGTTGAATATCTCACTGCCCTTGAAAATTCGGTGAAACTGACCCAAATCCCCCCCCCCCCCCCCCCCCCTTTTTTGTTGTATATGACTTGCATGTTATCTCAGATATCATCTTTCATTCTTTTGCTTTTGTTTTGGCTGTCTCTTTATTGTGTGCGACTCTCATGCTGTCTCAGGTGTTGTCTTTCATACTTTGTTGTGGCATCTCGCCCTGCAGCATCCCTTTGTCACCAGCGTGAATGATAACAGGCCTCTTCGAGAGCTGATCGCGGAGGCCAAAGCAGAAGTCACCGAGGAGATCGAGGAAGGCAAAGAGGAAGAGGAAGAGGAGGAGCCCGAGCCTCAGCTGGTGAGCTGGTGCCCGACGTTACACTGCAGAGGACATGAACTCCAGATCACTTATCAACAGCTTCCTTTATGGTTGTTTTTATTTTTTTTTTCCTTTTGATGTGAATTTTGTATCACAGTACAGTAACAATAAGCGTTATGTGTTTCAAATGTGCACCAGCTGGTACCAGGACACAAGCGGGCACCTTCAGATGCCAGCATCGGGAGCTCCGAGGATGAAAAGATCTCCCAGTCCACCTCCATCCTGGAGTCCGTCACGGAGAAGATGGAGCCCGATCTCACGGAGGACAGGACCAGCGACAAGCTGTCCGATGAGGGCATCGGCACCAGCGAGGTGGACAGATCCGAGAACGACAAACTGAACGAGGTCAGCGCCCCAGACGCCTGCGACGAGGAGACCGTGAACAGGGAGGCCCCGGCTGCCGAGAGCAAAGAGGAGGACACACCGGAGGTGCCGAGCGCGCCAAAGGAAGAGGGTGTCAAACCAGAGGAGTCTGTGCCAGCGGGCGTGGCAGGAGAGGAGGAGAAGGAGGAGGAAGAGGAGGAAAAAGAGGTGGAGGAAGAGGAGGAAAAAGAGGTGGAGGAAGAGAAAGAAAAAGAGGTGGAGGAAGAGAAAGAGAAAACGGCACCTGGTCCAGAAATCCCAACAGAAGGTGGAAAAGAGGGCGTTGTGGAGGAGGAGGCTGAAAGCCAGCCCAAAAGCGAAGAACAGGAGGCTGTTGAGCCTCTTAGACCTGAGGAGCCAGAGGACAAACCCATTGAAGGTCCCTTGGCAGAGGCTAGTGCTAAGCCTGAGGAGGAGAAGGCTGAGGAACCGGCTGCTGGGGAGAAGCCAGCAGAGAAGGAGGCCGAAGCAAAGGAGCCAGAGGCAGCGGAAAGCTCCGATGAAGTCCCGAAAGAGGCCAAGGACATTGCTGAGCAGCCTTCCCAGGAGCCACCCAGCGAGAATGCCGAGCCAGCCAAGCTCACTGTGACTGAGCCTGAGGAGACCCCAGCAGAGGTCACGCCAGCACCGCCCCCTGCTGGCGAGAAGGAGAAGGTGGAGGTGGAAGAGAAAGCGAAGGAGACGGAGGAAGAGAAATCCGAACCTTCCGTCACAGCTCCCGAGAAGGTGGCAGAGAAAGAAAAAGAGAAGGACTCTGACTCGGGGAGCAGCTCTGCGGCCGACAACAACAGCATCGACCTGAACCTGTCCATCTCCAGCTTCCTCACCAAGAACAAGGAGACAGGCTCCGTCTCTGTGCAGGTAACAACACCGCCCATATGAAACGCAGAATGGCATTCTCTGAATCGCATCTGCAAAGACTGAGCACTGCCTTCCCTTTTCAGGAGGCCAAGCGGCAGAAGAAGACCCTGAAAAAGACCCGCAAGTTCATGGTGGACGGAGTGGAGGTCAGCGTCACCACGTCCAAGATCGTCACGGACAACGATACCAAAAATGAGGAGATGAGATTCTTGAGGTATGGGCCTGAAATTGTAAATCATAAAGCTAGGGGTGTCAGATTCAGACAACAGATGCTGGAAGCTGAAAGGCTCAGTATGTCCAGTACAACTTCAGTAGATGTTTTTACTTTAAACTTAGGTTAAAAAGGGATAATCCAAGTGTTGAAGACCCAATTATGTGGTCGTGGGCACAACAAACCACAAGTCGTATCTACATGCTGTGTATAGAGCCCAAGTGTTCAACAAAGCAATACAGAATTTAATAGTCCCACTTCATAGCTTCTCCTCCCCAATCCATTGGCCCTCCATTGTATAAACTGAAGTAACAGGAAGTAGGAACAGTGTTCAGTGTTCTCCTTGTAAAGACATTTCCCAGATAACAAATTATGTATTCATAAACATTTATTTCATTACTGTAAGTACAACAATCCCACTCATATGTCGGGGTGTTTAATAATAGTAATGCCATTTGACTGAATTGTTACAGCTTTGTAGTAGGAACTTCAATAGGGACCTCAGTGTTTCCTTGGGGACGAAATACAGTGCTGCACCTGAGAACCATCATCTTGCACAGGTGGAAACCGAAATGTAGGCCGTTTATTTCAGGTGCATAGGAGTGATTTTAGGAGCCATTTAAGGGTAAACATCCCTAAGGCTACATATCAGGCTTTTGGTATTTGATTAGATGTGCCCTGCAGCTGTATCAGTTGGCAGTGTGTAAGGGGTGTGTGTGTGTGTGTGTGTGTGTGTGTGTGTGTGTGTGTGTGTGTGTGTGTGTGTGTGTGTGTGTGTGTGTGTGTGTGGCTGTGCTCCGACAGGCGGCAGGAGCTTCGCGAGCTGAGGCTGCTGCAGAGGGAGGAGCAGAGGGCCCAGCAGCAGCTCAGCAACAAGCTGCAGCAGCAGAAGGAGCAGATCTTCCGCCGCTTCGAGCAGGAAATGTCGGTGAGTCACTGCCACAGGGTCAGAACTACGTTTCCCATGAGCCCTTTCCACCGGTACGTCACGTGTTGAGTACCTGTTTCCAGGGCAGGTAAATCTGCCTGCCTGCTCATTCGTTGGTGATTGTGTTTATTAGAAATGCCTTTTCTAAATGCAAAACCTGTAAAAAATATAAAGATTTGAGTGAATTCAGTGTTACTATGTGAATACATTTTAGGCACTGACCAATAGGTGAGAACTGGGGGCAAAAAAGTACATCATCTCAAACTGCAGTTGTTTTTCTAAAATTAATGCATCACCCAGAATAGTGTAGCTGGTGTATAAATGTGTCAAATCCATGAACAATTTTTGTCAACTTTTCCCCACTATTTTATGCCATTGGCTCCGGTTTTCTAGTTTACAACAGCAACATCCATTGTTGTACATTCATTTTTTTTTTCCTTTGAGTCTTAACAGTTGTAGCATTTAGAAAGGATTTTCAGTGCAGTGCCTCACTCTGTGTGGTTCTCCCGGGCTCCACAGGGTAAGAAGCGCCAGTACGACCAGGAGGTGGAGAACCTGGAGAAGCAGCAGAAGCAGACCATCGAGCGGCTGGAGCAGGACCACACCAACCGCCTGCGGGACGAGGCCAAGCGCATCAAATCGGAGCAGGACAAGGAGCTGTCCAAGTTCCAGAACATGCTGAAGAACCGCAAGAAGGAGGTGAGGCGGCCGTGCCGGGGCGGTTCGCGGCGGGTGCCGCGCGGTAGGGGACGTGTTGCCATATCGGTCGGCTCTGTGTGGCGGTGCACCGCACACTGCCGGGGGCTGGCTGCGCTGTCTGGTGCTCGTACTGGTTCTGGTGCTGGTTCTGGTTCTGGTTCTGGTGCTCTTTCTCTCTCTCTCTCCTCCTGTTCATTAGCGCTGCGCTCCCGGTGAAACGGCTTGCAGAGCTTGGGGCTACTAAATGTTACAGGTGCTAATACCATTAAAGGTTGAAAGAGGTGACGGCACACCTCCTGAAGGCCTACATGTTAGACTTGGAAGCAGGTCCCTGTTTCAGCAGCTGCATGTGGTTTTATCTCCTTCAGTACCTTAGCTGGCAGTTAGATATCAGCATAGTCACTACTGTGACAATTCACCACCTGTACTGTGTTTTCAGTAGTGAAGGGACTCAGAGACTTCAGATTCCAGAACCCCATTGGAGGAGCTGCCATATGCTGTCAGCAACCAACTTCTATGAACCAATCAGTGTCTTTCTATCCGTAGCATAACATTGTGATTGGTTTGGATCAGTGAGTTATTGATGGCACATGACTGCACCAGGTTTCACGAAGCCTCATTCTCCCATCACTAGTGGTCATGCACTGAAACTGAGCAACATATTCTGAAACTGTGTTTTATAAGTCATCCTGATTTCAGGGTGGCAGTTATAATCATTATCTTAATCTCCTGCTGACACAGATGAATCTGTCACATCATTGCTTATGATTATGATCATGCTGGTGCTTTAGCGTAGCTGCTGCTTAAGGCTACTCTAGTTCAGCAGGTGCATCTTTTTGTGAAAGTGATTCTCATCATGGCTGCCGTATCATACATTTTTGGTCCCAACGCGCAATGCTAACAGTGTGTTCTGTGGAAACTGAGATGGCCCTGCATCTTTAGCCTCATCCTTTCCATGTGATGCATGTGCTTCATCTCTTTGTATCGGTGAGGTTTCCGTAGAAACTCCATGCTCTTGGCTCCATACCGTTCACATGCAGTGTGGAGGTATGGCCACCAGGGGGGTATCTCACAGGGTCTGGCAGTGTGATGTATAAGCATTGGCCTGCTCTGTGGTGATGTGGAACAGGGTTTCTCCTCTACTGAGGCTTCCATTGCAGTGTTTCATAATGCATGGCTCTCATATGGGACTGGCTGGACTGACTTTCTTTATCCCAACTGAATATGGCAACACTGGTACTCATTAACATTACAGTTACATTTATTTTCTTGTTTAATAGACTTGCAAAATGTGTCCTGATTGTGTCCAGCTAATCATAAATAATAAGTCTTATAAATACTAGTATTGCTAAATAGGACAGTTAGCCTATCCATGTTAGCATGTGTATCATATGTGAGAGGAACAATTTTAATGTTTTGATAATGGACTTAGCATGTGGTATGTGTAGCTGAATAATGTACTGTATTCTATGTGCATGTGTAACTAACGGTGACTTGTGCAGTATGTGTGAGTGTGTGTACGCTGGGTGTGGTGCTGGGTTGGGAGCAGTCACAGATGGTTTTGGGTCGATTCAGCCAAACCTTTGCATTGATTTAAAGATTTTCCTGTGGGGAAGATTGCTGTCTCTCCTGCGATGTCTGTAGCCTGATGCACAGTGAAATATCAAAGGCAGCGCCACCCAGCCAATTACGCACCCCCCCTCCAGTGCGTAAGAGCCGTGCAGAATCCTGGCGGCTGGCAGTGGAACAGAGGATTCTCAGCTCTGATCCCGTGGAGCTCAGCCCGGGCCAGGCACCCCGGGCTGAGCAGGGCTCCCTTCCAGAGCCCGTCCCAGCTCTCATTAAAACCCCACCGGCGTTCCCATACCTGAGGAGAGCGCTTTGGCCTGCTGAAAGCGATGGCTGCCAGATCAGTAGGCCAGCCTGTACAAAACCGTGCTCCTCCCTGGCTGCCTTCAGGCCTGAGACCGCCGATTTGAGCTGATATTTCATTCTGCACCAGGCAACAGTTCATAAGTCATAAGTGGATTTCCATCTATTCCATCTGGTGTAAAAGAGCTTGGGCTGAGCAGAGGCAGGACTGGGTTTCATCTCTCCTGTGGCTTTAATGATCCTCATTACTTGTGTAAAATCCCAGTAACCAATCAACTCGCTCAACTAATCACCTCCACTTCCATATTTGGGCATTTTCATGCTCTGCTGACTGGTGTCAGTCTTTCTTTGACACTGTTATGGTGGTGTGCAGTCTTTTTTTTAGTGTGTCTGTAGGCTGACAAATTGAAGAAGCAGCATAAAGTTTATCATCCATATCAGTGTCAATATGAAAGAATGTACATTGGTCTTGGAACTATGCACTACATAATGGACCTTTTAAGGTAGTATCTCAGCTGATTTGATTTTGCAGCGTTAATCTAAACCTTTCTGCTTCACTCACACATATTTAAAAACAGCATAAAGATAAGACTTGCCTGTGTGTTCCTGTATAACATGGCTGCTGTAGCAACTGACACAGACAGCAAGGAAGCATTTTCCCCACCATCTGCATGCTCACACTGTAGGTGAAACAAGAAGTGGAACTTTCACCCAAACACATGAGAAAAGAGCTCTTGAAACGTTTAAAGGAAGACCTATTGCAGACCCAGCATGGAGAGGTAATCCCATCTCCCTCTCTGTCTCACACCTAAACCCTGTCTAAAAATCTTAACCCCAGCAGCCTCTCTCACTTCAACATGCAGGACTCCCCATGATGGCCCAGCTTCCAAGCTTTTCCTCGCCTCCTCATGTCAATTCCTGGCTTGCTTTCTGAGCATTAAATATCAGAATGTCCATGTGCAAATGCTGAATAGAGTTGAAGGATCCAGTCCAGAGGGGACGAATCTCTCACTGACATAATGAAAATGTGAAAAGTACAGGGACCTTGCAGTGCTGCAGATGAAAGTGCATATGTGTGTGTACGCTCCTGCATGTCAGACACAGCATGCACAGGGGAATGGCAGTACTAACATAAGCTAGCGAGGAAAGAAAAGAAGCAAAAACGAGCAGCTACCGAACCAAAAACTCGAGCAGCTACCAAACTAAAGAGATGAGCAACTAAAAAACTAAAGCCTTGCAGCTACTGAGACTAAAGGGTCATAGGTACCGAATTAAAGGCTCACAGCTACCATACTAAAACCTCGAGCAATTGCTGAACTAAAGCCTGGAACAGCTACAGGTCTAGAGTCGAGCAGCTACCGAACTAAGGACTCACGACTACCAAAAACCTACTTAAAACCTGAAGCATGTACTAAACTGAAACCCATAGCAGGCTTCCCATGGAGTCCTACCTTGCACACAGTCCTTTCCTCTCCAGTCTCCAGTGGCCAGCTGCCCCTCAGGGGGGGCGGGGGGGGGGTGAGTGTGTGCTGTGTGGGGGTGGGGTGGGGGTTACCAGTCTGCTGCTGTTTTGACGTGTTGCTGATTTTGGGGAGTGCCGTCTCTTTTAATCCACAGGGCGTGGCCCAGGTTATGATACAGTCTTTTCAGTTGTCCTCATGTACTCTCTTCAACGCTCAGATGCAGGATGTAAGTCACCCCCTTCCCTCTTCCACCTGTCTCTCTCCCTCTCTCTGTCTCTCTCTCTTTCTGTCTCTGTCTCTCTCTCTCTCTCTTTCTCCCTCTCTCTTTCTCTCTCTCTCTCTCTCTCTCTCTCTCTCTCTCTCTCTCTCTCTCTCTCTCTGCTTGCCTCCCTCTGTCTCTAGCTCGCTCTCACTCCCTCTCACTCTCTCCCTCACTCTCTGTTTCTCTCTCTCTCTCCCTCTTTCCCTCACTCTGTCTCTCTCTCTGTCTCTCTCTCCCTCACTGCTCACATGTGCTCTTGTGGGTCCCATCACTGAATGTGTACAATAAAAAAAGGCTGTTTCGTGCAGTATATTGTATCGTGTAAGTGTAAAACCAAAACAAAAATGGCCGTTTTTTTATGTTTGTTTGTACTATACCTCATTGATCACATGCACTCTATATAAACAATAGCTTTCCTTATTTAAAAAAAGAACAAAAGCTGTACTGTGGAAAGTGAAAGTGTGACCTAACAGTCCATGCTGCCATCATTGTTTTGGTGGAATTGCGTCTGTTACGACAGCCCCCGTTTAGGCCCGAGGGGGAAATTTACGACTTCCAGGAGGAGTGAAGATCTGTGTATTTCCAGGGTGACTAATGTTCCCGTCCATAATGGCCTAACTGCCAGTCAGCAGGGTTGTGCCTTTATTGCCTTCTGGTGGCCTGAGTAAAACTCGGTGGGGTTTTAAAGCCGGGAGAAGCATCCATTTGTTGGCCATTTGGAATCAGAGTGTGAATCACGGGAGGGAATGAGATCAGCCCCGGTTAAGTTAATGCCACAGTGGTTAAGAATCAGCCACTGGTAGCGAGAAAGAAGGAAGCACATGTGAGCATGGCTGTGTTTGGTTTTGCAGTGCTGTCATTCCCTGATGCAGTGGTCTCTCTTCTGGATATTTCCTCCTGCTTGTATTCATACGTTGTTTGAAACCCTCTCCATGACACCGACTGAAGAGGCCACAGAGGGAAACTGAACCCAGCATAAAGATTTGGCTGTGGACCGGAGAAGAGGCAGTGGGGTCCAAATGAATATAGTTACCTGACATGCAAAACTGAAGAATTCCTTTACATTAATGTAAACAGCCAAATCACATGGTTAATCCGGATTTACATTTATTGTGAATAATTTTTTTTTAATAAGAAAATACTTTTTATACTGTTGTATTCCGCCACTGTCCATCCATCAGTTTGATCACTCTCATGAATTCTGAATGTCTTTTCTGAGCTGTGAAAGCAGTTGTTTCCGACCGTGTTGTGCGTGACAGTGTTTTTGGCTTGCTGTGCCTTTTGGCTGTGCTGTTCCTGGCTGTCCCTGGTGCGCTGGGCACTGTGGTGGAGGACGCTCACCCCTCTCCCCTCCACCCCCCCGTCTCTCTTTAGGAGCAGGAGTTCCTGCAGAAGCAACAGCAGGAGCTGGATGGAGCCCTGAAGAAGATCATTCAGCAGCACAAACACGAGATCGCCACCATCGAGCGCGACTGCCTCAACCACAAACAGCAGCTGCTCAGAGGTCAGAGGTCAAACGCACTCCGCACTTAATCAACACCCTGTAAAATGGTGGAAAGGAGTGTAATGTCCCCCTTTTTGAAAACAATATTGATGTAGTTCATTCAGTCTGATAGTTAGCGTATTCTACTTCCAGTGAAGCTGGTGAATGCATCATTATATTTAACATTTATGCATGTTTGTTCATGTGTGTGTGTCTGTGTCTGTGTCTCTGTCTGTGTGTGTGTGTGTCTGTGTGTGTGTGTGTGTGTGTGTGTGTGTGTCTGTATTTGTGTGTGTGTGTGTGTGTGTCTGTATCTGTGTGTGTGTGTGTCTGTGTCTGTATCTGTGTGTGTGTGCATGCTTGTCTCTCCAGCCCGAGAAGCAGCCATGTGGGAGCTGGAAGAGCGCCACCTGCAGGAGAAACACCAGCTCCTCAAGCAGCAGCTGAAAGACCAGTACTTCATGCAGAGACACCAGCTGCTGAAAAGGCATGAGAAGGTGAGGCTCTGAGGCAGACCGACCAGCTGATCCCAGTCAGCTACGATCTCTGCACTCACACAGTGCCCTCTGCAGGACAGTGGCTGAACTCCAGGCCTGCTTCGGTCTGGAGTAAATGAATTCCTCATTGTGCCTTCTCAGGAAATGGAGCAGATGCAGAGGTATAACCAGAGGCTGATCGAGGAGATGAAGAACAGGCAGACGCAGGAGAGAGGCAGGCTGCCCAAGATCCAGCGCAGCGAGGCCAAGACCCGCATGGCCATGTTTAAAAAGAGCCTGCGCATCACCTCGGCGGGAACGCCCGAACAGGACCGAGAGAAGGTCAAACAGGTCTGTGAGAAAAGCCACCGTGTCCTTACAGCTGCCCTGCAGGACTCTGCTTATATTTATGCAACAGCAAAGGTTCACTGTGTGTTTACAGTAACATCGCAGGGGCGTACTGGATCATACTGAGCATACAGTCAAAAGAAATGAGGATTGTGAAATCTATAGATCCCGAAAGATCCTGGGTAGTAATAACAATAAATCCTTGTTCAAGTAAACGCTATGGAACGTAATATACCAGCCATAAGACACGTAATGGTTACAGTCAAACAGTATTTTAACCATGGAGATTGAAAATGTTTTATCCTTGAATAGCCACTTAAAAGCTACGGAAACTCTAAATGTGCTATGCACGAGAGCCCTGTTACAGTGTAGTAGCTTGACTCTGCGTGGGTGTTGGCTCGTCTGGAGCAGTTTGCAGCCCAGGAGGAGAAGAGGCAGAAGAACGAGAGACTTCACCAGCACCAGAAACATGAGAACCAGATGAGGGATCTGCAGCTTCAGTGCGACGCCAACATCCGGGAGCTGCAGCAGCTGCAGGTACCCGCCCGGCTCACAGCACCGCCGTTCCTCCGCCTCACCGTGTCATCTCCTGCGTGCAGCGCTAACCCCGCCCCCGTTTCACCCTCTCTCTGTGTCATTTCCTGTGTACGGCTTTAACCCAGCCCCCGTTTCACCCTCTTACCGTGTCGTTTCCTGCGTGCAGCGCTAACCCCGCCCCCTGTTTCACCTCCTCACCGTGTCGTTTCCTGCTTGCAGCGCTAACCCGGCCCCCGTTTCATCCCCTCACCGTGTCGTTTCCTGCGTGCAGCGCTAACCCTGCCCCCGTTTCACCTCCTCACCGTGTCGTTTCCTGCGTGCAGCGCTAACCCCGCCCCCGTTTCACCTCCTCACCGTGTCGTTTCCTGCGTGCAGCGCTAACCCCGCCCCCGTTTCACCTCCTCACCGTGTCGTTTCCTGCGTGCAGCGCTAACCCGAGCTCCGCTCTCACTCTTTCAGAACGAGAAGTGCCACCTTCTGATCGAGCACGAGACCCAGAAGCTGAAGGAGCTGGACGAGGAGCACAGCCAGGAGCTGAAGGAGTGGAGGGAGAAGCTTCGGCCCAGGAAGAAGGTGAAAGAGAGGGAGGATCTCTTCCCCCAACCTCCGTATACACGCACGCTCACACACACACGCATGCTCACACACACACACACGCACGCTCACACACACACACACACACGCACACATTACGTACACACACACACACACACACACACACACACACACACACATTGCATACACTCACACACACACACACACACACATGATCTAGGGCATCATGCGTCTGTTGTATACATGTGCAGGAGTCTCAGGAACACAGGGCAACCTTTTACACAGTTTTGATTCATTATTGAGTTATTTGTTATCATATACAATACAATATCATAAAATCCAGTTTATAACACCTGTGTGCTTCCTCACTACCCAAAGCCCCAGCTACACTCTGCACTCTACACACTAAATGTTTGCAATTTTTGTGTGTGCCCAGAGACATACTGGTGTGTTGGTTATGTTTTGAGTGTTCCCTGAGCTGCGCACCAGTCTGACAGTAACACACCCCTGCACCTCTCCCATCTCTCAGGCTCTGGAGGAGGAGTTTGCACGCAAGCTCCAGGAACAGGAAGTGTTTTTCAAGATGAGCGGCGAGTCGGAATGCCTTAACCCCTCAGCCCAAAGCCGGATCTCCAAATTCTACCCCATCCCCAGCGTGCACTCCTCCGGGTCATAACGGGACGGGCGGGGCCACGCGGGGACACGCCTCTCTCCTGCCTTTCATCCTCACCATGGAAACGACAATCGGAGCGCTCTCATTCCGCGGGGCCTCTGGACTATTACTGGATCAGGATGGAAGAACCCCAAAGCCACAGGCTGAGTTTTATACACGATGAAGTTACTGAAGTCTGCATTGACCTTTTTTTTTATTTTCTTTTTGTGTTTTTGCTTCCTTTCAATTTTTTTATATAATCATTTTTGTAAGTTACATTAATTTGACAAAAGAAAATTTCAGTGGTCAATGAAGTTAGTGTATTTTTGTCTTTTTTCTTCCTCTGTTCTGGGGCAGTATTTTCAAATGCAACGTGCTGACGCTGTTTCTGCTTTAGCAAAAAATATTACAGTTACAGTCATTTTCAGTCATTACATGCAATTTAGATATCTTACTCTGCAAAATAATCCAGTGCCTAAAATAATTTGATTCTGTGAGTGAGCAGGCTTTTTTTAAAATTCAGCTTGCTCTGAGACAACTGCTGCTCAGTCTACCCCTGATGTTATTTGCACTAAAAGTACCTGGAAATTTGTACAAATACCATAAAAATATATATTTAACATACAAGGTGGTGCTTGAATTAATTCTGAGGCTATTGTATGCCGTTATATCTGTAATAACACAGTAGAATGTACTTTTGGTAAACTAGGAAGTGCACATTTGTAAGACGAGTCTGGAGGTCATGGTTTATTTTATATACATGTAATATATCATAGTAGACCAATAAACTGATAAACACTCCTGAGAGAGGGTGAATGAGAGACAGCATAGCACCGCCTGGGTTTGAATACTATTCTCTGAGACTGTTATCTCAGTACAGTTTGTATCTGATACATCACATTTACTGCTGTCTTTGTGTGTGTGTGTGTGTGTATATATATAACATTATGGCAGTTCTCTAGGCTTTTTGGTTACAGTTACTCTACAGTTACTTTGTTTTTTGTTTATTTTTTACTTGGAAAGCAACATGCCTTTTGATTTTTTTTTTTTTTTGTTCTTTTTTTAGATGAACTAAGATTTTTTTGTTACAGTAAATTATCAGTGCATTTATGGGGTTCCTTTTGTGTTATGCAGTTGGTAGAATTTTTTTTTTCTTCTTTTTCAAATTGAGGTGTAGAATCCTGCAGACGAGCAGGTGTGGCATGTTTGAGGGGCGGAGCACGCAGAAGGTGATATCCAGGAACGTAAGCCTTCAGCCATATCATTGCACTACTTCACACCAACTGATAATATGCAGTAATACGCTGTTGCGTATTATTTCTAAGTACAGCCTTCTCATATTTCAGCTTTTTACTCCACTCTTCTTCGTCTTTGAGCGTTTGCCCTGCACCTTTCAAAAGACATTTCAATATTTTAATACCAAATATTTTGAGTCTTGGAAGGGGGCTCTGCATGTCTTTTTTTCATGGTTACTGTTAGCTCTTAAAGGTATATATGACTTAACACTTTTATGATGATTGTTAGTTAATCACCTTCAGTTTTCTGAAATTGAATAGACAGTGTTGACTCCCTGTGAAATGTACTCTGTGGTATTATGTTGAAACATTATTTGTGTTGGACATTGGTTCTAGTGGGTTTCACGTCACTAGATTTGGGGTATATCACAGGGTATATCATTTTGGGGTTTGCTCCCATGTTGGTCTGAGGTCATTTTGATGCTGCAAGTAAAGTTAACTTTCCAAATACATCATCCAGACTTCACATTTTTGGGTAGTTAACAATCTGCTGTTAAGATCTTCGTTCTAAACTGTAACAATTGTGGAAGAGTTTTTTCATGGTATGAAAAAAACATACTGTAGACCTTAAAAGGTTGTTCTGTCTGTTGGTGATTATATGTAAATTTGACTGGTCTTACTGAAATGTTATCATTTTCATATTAAACAGGTCCTGTCCAAAACGGGGGGGAAAAAATTATCCATGTACATCATACATTTGAATGTGTTTATAAATCATCTATGCCTGAATGGCTGCATTCCTTTCACAGCTGGAGTGGAAATGCTGTGTGTCTGTTAGTTATGTACTTCTAAGTCCCAGTTAGCTACAGTTTTCCATCACTGAATTCAGACGCATTAATATATTTGCACATGCAAACAGCATTGGCAGTCATAAAAAGCCACTAGGAGGATTTGTGTAACCTGTATGATTTTGTTGGGTAACGTCAGTGTGTTCCACAATCTGAAGGTTTCAGTTATTTCCAATTTGCAGACTTGACAAGTATCTGTAATCTGATCTGAAAGTGTAAAATGAGAGACTTTTACCCTGTGGATCATATGCATTTTAAAGATCAGGTGATTTATATTTAAAAGACTTCTGTAGATTGATATTCCTGTACTGTAAATAAAACAATTACTGTATATTTAAAAGTCTGCGTTTTGTTCTAACTGCTGCACCGGCTTGCTGTACTTTGCGGATTTGGGTTACCTGTCTTTTTGCAAAGCTGTGTGAGAGCTGGTCTTGAAACACAGCCTGGCATATCAGGCGCTGAGCTTGGCCGTCACCTGCCAGACTGCCTGCCTGCCTGTCTGTCTCAGTCGTCACCCCATTTCCCTGAAGAACGTGAGAACATGGAACTGGGGAGAATAGGCAGTTCAGCAGATCAGCTTGATTTGTCTGTATCTAAACTAATGATAAAAATCGTATTAAGGTTGCTCTTCATGCATTAAAAGTATGAAATGTAACAATAGTAAATAAAGTAAAATATTTTTTAGGCCAAGTGAGCTGTGAAAGTTAAAAAAAAAAGTTACATTTACATTTTAAATTTGCACATATAAATAACTCCTACAGATGCTGAGCAGTGTGTTTACAGCTGCTAGAGCAGTTGTAGTGTAATATGGCACAGAAATGATGTCACTGTTGCCTAAATTACAAACCCTGAGAGAAGGAAGATGTGTAACGTTGCTCTTGTAGATCACTGACTTTGTGCATGTTAGTATGACACTAGAAGGTAATTGTTTTATGCTTATTTAGGAGCGGGTTTTCAATTTTAAGTTCAATCACTGTTTTACTGACTGTTCAGTATCTATTTTCCTTCCCGTAGTACCTTGAATATTGCTCTTTATGAAAGAGCCTTCCAAATAAAGTGTAAACAAATATTTTTCCAGTACGAAAGATAGCCTTCACCACGTCCCTCTGAGTGCTACTTGTTAATTGGTTAATTACGTGCACATGTTGGCATTTTGTAAGGGTACCAGCTCATTGGATAACGAGCCACATCTTAGTGATTGAGGCCTGACTAAATACAGGTGTGGCTGCAGAGCAGGGAAGGCTCGCTTTGTCCCTGTTGCTGGCTTGCATAGGCTGGTTTTCTTTGTTTTGTAGGTTAGTTTTTATAATAAGTTATGGTTTTAACCTGTTGCTCTTTTCTACTCGTTTATGGAGAAGTGTCAGCCAGCTTCTCTACATCCAGATATGTGAATATGAGCTGTTTTAAATGCATTATATGAAAGTCTGGTTTGGGGACTTCACTTATACCAATAAGAACAATTTTTTTTTTTAAAAAGTGTAATTTATTAAAAAATACATTCCAATATTTATATTTTGTTTCAGTTCAGCACAATGAGTTAATGGATTTCACTTCTACTGTAATGTTTTTTTTTTTCCAAGAAAAGTTCTGTCCTTCATTCAAAAACACATTCGGGTAACTTTATTCAATTACAATCGATTATGAATTTCTCCAACATGAAGGGTTTTTTTAGAAAGGCATTTTCTGTCATTCAAAATACACTTTCAAAATACACTACATTTTTCAGTTCATCACAATTGTTTTATGGATCTTACTCACAGTGAATCTTCAAAAAAAAAAAAAAAAAACAACTTTCCATCATATCCCAATCGGTAATCGTTACAGTGGTTTATGGTTTTGATGTGAAATCTCACTGATCTTAAGAATGATTATTGCTATCACATTCTAATGTGAGCAAAAAGAAAGCAAAAGCAGCTTTCATCTAGGATCAACAGGATATAAAGAGATCATCGGCACTGCTTTGATTTCATATTAATGCTCCTACTTCAAGATATCTGTCTTCATATCTTAACATATGAGCACAGAACAGAGAGCTTTAGTTTGTAGCAGACATGAAGGGTGGGCATTGCCTCTTGAATGAAAACTAAATCCAGAATGCTTCATGGATTTTTTCCACAGGGTCAGTCATGCAGGCCTGAGTTGTGCTCATTAATGCCTGATCCTTTCTGCTGTCATCCTGAGGAGACAGGATTTGCTGGGCATTGAGGGTTTGAAGCAGTGACCTCATTAGCAATTCAGTTCTTCTAGTGATTAGCATGAAAAACGTGGCAACAATGAGTAGTTATTTCTTGGGCCTGGCTCTTCAGGCCCAATTACTAGGCCTGCATAATAGCTACTGAGAAACTAATTTTTAGACTTGGCAGTAAACGACAACACGGGGAAAACTAGCCAGTGAGAAGACATTATGATATTTAGAGTCACAGCTCAGTGTATGATTGTTGACAGGACAGTAACAAAGTCTTTTTTTAAATATCTTTTTCTATCAGTTCAACCCTGGATGAAAACAGCTTTTGCTCTGCTTTTAGGTGGTTTTACTTGTATCTGTTTGTAACTTTCTTATTAATGATTTAAACAGTAAAAATGTTTTCAAAAGCATATAACACAACACTAAAACACACAAAAAAGTGCATAAAGAGAGATGCTGGATATCACATATTTTTATGAGTAAGGTATGAGTGAGGTTCCACCCTCTTTAACTTGTACCATATGTTACCATATGCTAAACAACATGCAGAAAGGGAAACCCTGTCTACCAGAGACAGATATTATGCAAACAGATAATATCCAGAGAAGACCTACAAGACAAATGCTACAAAAGGGAAAAAAATATATATATACATTTGTGATTGCACCCTTTCTGTAACAAACTCCATTTAAATCCACATTTGTCATCATTTACCAACTCAACACTGGTTACTCATTTTAAATTCACAATTAAATCCGCTGTATCCTTTGACAAGTCAGATATTGCTTTAGCAATCTCAAATGATGTTTTACCCCTGGTTTAAGCAAATAGTGCATAAAAGGTCCTAAGAAAAACTTTAAGTAAAACACTTTTATATTTAAACAGGAAAGTCCCCCCCAAAAATCTGCATCTAAAAATGTTAAATGTTAATACTCTGTAATTTGCTGTGTAAGCAAGCTTTGCACTACTGGTTATTTTGATAGTATAGTTTTTTGACTCCACCAAGGCACTGCTAATATATGAAGTGATAGACAGTACAGACCCAAAGAAGAAAGGCATTTTGATCCTGGCTTTATTTCCACCAATTACAGCACACGCTGTCCCTGGTTTAACCCTTTAAACTCCCACGCTCCTCCTCTTCCTATGCCCAAGGACACCCAGCTCTCCTGAAAGGTGAAATTGGTGAACTGAAATAAGCAGCTGTCCCCTTAAACAGGAGTGTTTCCATAGCATGTCTTTACACGCAGGCAGATGACACCATACGATTTTGTCAGTGTTAAATAATTGTGTCTGGTAGGGGTCTAGTAAAAATTCATTTTTTCTATCTACAAAAACTTTTTACTTTTTTTTTATCTAGCTTGCTTCAGCATGGGAAGGTCTGTCCTTTCACAGAAAACAAATCAAAGTCCCATTCACATATCATATGTCAGTCTACATCCTGTTTGGTGAGAAAAGATGAACAGTAACTGTTATTAATATTAGTATTAGTAGTAACAAAATTCCCTTCCCCAGACTTCATACATTTTTCCATATCATTGCTTTATACAGTTGGAAGATTTCACCTTAATATCTTTAATCATGTGTACAATAGCAGTGCCCCCTCCCAGGAACCTGGCAGTTGGGAGTTACCAGCCCAGCTCCCAGCTCACGCCATCGCTACCCTGCCATTCTCATACCTTTCTCCCCCTTCTCTCCTCTCCGGCCCTCGTGACCTGGCGGCCCAGTGGGTCCCATGACACCCTGTGGTCCCATTTCACCTGAGGCCAGAGAGCAAGACAGCTGTCAGCTAAAGCTTTGATGGTTTCCGTTTCAACATGACCCTCAGCTCTCTACATTACATTATTGGCATTTAGCAGGCGCTCTTATCCCGAGTAAAATTTACATAGGTTAAATACCTTGCCCAAGGGTACAACAGCAGCACCCTAGCAGGGAATGAAACCAGCAACCTTTTGGTTACGAGTCCTACTCCTTAGCACTATGCTACACTGCTGTCAGTGTCAAGGCTCTCAAACACCCAGCACCTCCAGCATTGATTTTGCTTTGGGTGCCTCAGGTCATCAATTTTAGCATGCATGGAAATCGGTACTTTCCACCACAGGCTTATAGTCTTTGTTAAAGCCCAGGCACTGATTACTTAATTACATAATTAAATTGCCTGATTGGATGGGATATCACCAGTTGCTCCTGGTGTCGGCCATCTCCTGGCTGAAAGGCACCTCTATAACCCAAGTGCAGGGGTGGACTCCAATGTTGCTGATTCAGAGATGGTACCGTACCTCTGTCTCCTTTTGGTCCAGGGTACCCCCTGTCTCCTTTCTGTCCTGGTCTCCCGGGAGGCCCAGCGACGGAGCCATGCACTGTAGATGAAGAACCATTTTTAACAATATTCAATTTTAACAATAAGCAACAGTGTGTGATTACCAAACGAAGGGCTGTCCCTAAAACAGCATGCAATGTCGTTTCTTTACCCTGTAAAGCACATTTTAAATAAATATCTTTCCCATTAACTGACTTCAAAATGCACTGTAAATGATGCCTTATATTTTTGACTGGATCAGTTTTAAGTAATCATCATAATTATTTAATTTTAATGGCCTTTTCTATTTCCTAGTGCAACTTCCTTCCAGGCCTGACATATTGAGTCATGTCCTCACTTCTGATGTAGTCCATGATTTCAGCGGTGACGTTGCCGTAGGAGCCCGTGTAACGGATGTACCCTGGGGGTCCGGGGGGACCGGGGGGGCCCGGGGGTCCTTGGATGACACGCGAATCAATGCGGTGAGAGCCATCGTAGATGACATCCCGCAGCAGACCCTGGGCTGAGGGTGAGGGCACAGGCGTATAATTTGCAATACCAGCAGCCAACATAAGAGGGGGTAGATGAGCAGTATCATGTCGCTATTCATGTTAATAATATTCTATGCTAACTAATCTTATAACAGCCAGCTTTCTGAAACACGACTTTATAGTTTATACAGTGAAATGTCTGCACAGTAGGCTTCCCATTATCTGATCTGAGACATAAGGAAATATGCAACGTTCCAAAGTTTGAAAATAATAAATAGCAAAATAAATAGTAAACAATATGACTCTTTCTGTGCATGAAGTATCACGCAATGTATAGCACTAGATGTTGTATCTAGAACATGATGGTTGTTGCTTAGAACAGATTTTTTACAAAACCATTTTATGGGAAAGATTTCCTAAAAGATCTAGAGTTTAAGTTTACTTACTTTCAGTATCTATTGCTAAGTAATTGAGAAGTAATTGTGACACACTAAAGGTACTTACTCTTGATGTAATCTGTCACTTTCAGAGCCACGTTGGAGTAGTCCAGTCTTTCAGCCCACCGCTCTCCCTGGCCGTACCTATGCTCGACAGTCCTGTGGTCGTAACTGTGCCCTGCGTCGCCACGATCTCCTTTGGGTCCACGTGGGCCTGGCTGACCAGGGGGACCAGGCGGCCCTGTGATGTAGCTCCGCATGCTGTCACCTGAGAGACAATACGACAGTCAGAGACAGCCAGCGCTGATCAGTGACACTCATCACAGATAAAGGGACAAGCACACTGGGGAATCTTGTTCTTTAAAGTGATGAAAATTACACAACTAGCATGTTCTTTGTTCGGACCAAATTCACAATGAACTGCAGACTGAAAAACAGTGTAGCCTGTGCAATGAACATGAATGAATCTGCACAGCTATTGGGTCGTTGGTTGATGATGGTATCACACTGCATTTTTTGTGAGGCCTTTATCCAACTTATATTTTTAACTGCCATCCATACATTCCTGGTCAGTTTCTAAAGCAGCTAGAAGTACTAAGCTCAAAGGTACAACAGCACTGTCCCACCCTGGAATTGAACTGGCAATCTTTACAAGCCCAGCTCCTTAGTTACTATGCCATACTGCAAACAAATGAAAAGAGCTGGCTCACTTCTCAGATACTCCTGGAGCTCTGCGCGGAAGCGATCTTGCTGTGCGTTGCCCACATACGACACCAGTCCTCTGGAGTCCCCAGGAGGTCCCTGAGGACCAGGGGGGCCTGGGGGACCAGGCGGCCCACTGAATCCAGAATCTGAAACGGAGAACAGGTCAGCAAAACAGCCAAGCCACCAAAAATGGCTCAAATTATTTGTTTCTAACGCTTAACCCACTGGAAGTAGGGGAGCTCCATTTCTGTTGAGAAGCATTAAATACACAGCAGCTTCAAGGAAGCCGAGGAGTAATTTTGAGATACTGTAAACTCCAGGGAAAGATCATTGACTTGGTATGCGTTCTGTGCCTCCAACGAAAAAAATACTCTGGGTCTGGTTTTCAAACGGTTAGACTGTTTCCAAAAAACAATATTATTTTAAAGCTATGATGAGATACACATGTTAAATGATGGTTATGAAGCAACCTTCAGGTTTTTTTTTTTTTTTTTTTTTTTCAGAAAACTGGCGTGTTGTGAATAAAGGTGCTCTTTATGTAATGCATATGTGTGGGTGCATGGAGGTGTTAAACCCAGCTCACTCTGCAGGTAGACCCGAATGTCCTCCAACCCGTAACCTGAAACGCTGCTGGACGATGTCCCTGGGCGACCTGGTGGCCCTGGAGGCCCCGTAGCTCCAGGGGGCCCAGGGGGTCCCCTAAGCCCGCGATACTCAGACTCTGAGAGGAAACAAGGAAAGTAAACTCACAGAACCGAATGGGTGTAGTTTTACAGGAACAAACCATCTAGAAATTCAAAATAAAGTTGCCAGGAGAGAAGCCTCAAATATGAGGGAGTGTAGAGACCTTCGATGAAATATAAACACTTGTACTAGACTGGAAATGCATACAGAATATCCCCCCCTGCATAGAGTACTAACACACAAGAGCAGCATGATGACAAGGGTTTGATACTAACATGCACTCTAAGGTGAATGGCCCAGAATTAAGAGCGTGTTGGCTTTACAGATGTAAAAAACATCACTTTGACAGACATCTCCCAGCTAATCTTCTACTTCAGTTTATGATCAGCCATGCTGTTCAATAATTCAACAGAGGTTTCATTAGATATTTCTCAGACAGGCGAGAAATTGGATTAAACATTGGAACAGCATCACGAGCCACTATAACTCTGGCCTTCAAATCTAATTTTAAAAGTGCCATTCTATGCCACCTTGGTCAAACAGTTGATTACATGTAGGCTGAATTCTCCCTGTCAAAATATCAGCTTTAAGGTGGGCTGTGGTAACAGAGGCTTAACTGTCCTATGAGTTCCAAAGTGAATCAATCTGATTTGAACCATCTTGATTATACATGGACATGACTGCAAGCGACCATGTCCTCCCTGAGCTTTTGCGTACTGTATGTGCTGTTTTATGTAAATGCAGACTCTTACTTTCCAGGAGGGCTGAAATGTCCCCATAGGTTGAGCCGGGCAGCCCTGGAGGCCCAGGAGGCCCCGGAGGTCCAGATACTCCAAGCATCCCACGTTCTGAGGAGAGAGAGAGAGAAACCGGTCAATGCTGAGCTAAGAATCATCCATAGTGGTTCTTGTAGATTGCTGTATATGTGAGTTTCTGTAGTGTAGTGGTTATCATGTTTGCCCCACGTGTGAAAGGTCCCTGGTTTGAAAGTGGGCAGGAACAGTTTTCATTGTGATATATGATGCCAAAACCTAGTATGGTACATATTGAATTACCAATAAAGAATTTCTGACAAATATAGGAGTATTTGTCATTTGGGTGGCTGTGTAGCATAGTGGTTAAGGAGCAGGACTGGTAACCAAAAGGTTGCTGGTTCAATTCCCCATGGGGGCACTACTGCTGTACCCTTGGGTACAGTACTCAACCCACAGTTGCCTCATTAAATATCCTTCTGTATAAATGGATAACATTGTAAAAACCTGTAACTGATGTCATTTGCTCTGGATAAGAGCATCTGCTAAATGCCAATAATGTAATGTATTATTTCAATGAATGCTTCAGAAGATGAAAAAAATCTTTACTAATATTGACATGTCTCCCCTAGGTGTTCATTTATTGAAATTATTTATATAATTTTCTGAATGTATCGTAAAGTATGAAGGTATATGTATGTTTAAGGGCCTTTTGTTTCATTATTCTATGAATGTTGCCATAACAAAGCTTTTCTTTTCCACGCAATTCACCTTACTCAGTGTTTTCATACATGGGAATGTGAGACTGTTCAGGCATTGGATAACTCCTTAATTGTTTAATTGATTGGCCACCTGTCCTAATTAATACCAGGTGGTATACATATAAGGAAGATTGTGAGGAGAGAGAACAGATACGTTTGAGTGGAGGGTTAGTCGGCCTTGGTTTAAAATAATTTGACCATTTTAATCATGTTTTACCAATTTTTATCACTTTTACTTGTGCCTTCTTACCTATTCTATCTTATTTTTTTATTTATGTATTTTTTTTTACAAAGACCTCATTTTTTGTATCTCTTTTCTCGTATTTGCGAAGGCAGTTGATACGTGAGAAGCCACAGCTAGATTCATCCCAATGCTGCTTTTGGTGGGTTTATGTGTGCTAGAACATATGGCTAATGCAAGTTGGCCATTCAACCTATATCAGTTTGTCATTATGCCTATAACTGAAATTACCCATTTCATTTATGGTGCTTACCATGCATTAAATACAAAGCCCAAAAGGTAACAGCAAGCACAGCATTGGCAAATAAAAATAGATTTGAAAACATATTGAAGACAGTGTTATGGATGTGCAAGTATGCATTTAAAAGACATCCATACATTTCATTATCAAGAGAGCACTGGATATGGTGTATGTGCTGGTGTCAAATAACAGCACAAATTCCAGACCCACCATTCATGAGTCTGAGGACACGATCAGCCACTTCCTTGATGTCATAAGAGGCATAAACTCCACCCCCAGATGATCCAGGGGGTCCAGGAGGTCCAGGGGGGCCAATCACGTACTTCCGCACGTCATCCCCTGAACAGGACCACAGAGGAGTCATCCCACCCACAATGCATTGCAACCTCCATCATTCCATACACAACAGCATCTCAGCACATGATTCAGGAGATTCAATCTCTGAACATAAGTGAAAAAGCGAATGTCTTCTTCACTGTGACAGACATAATACCATGAAAAAATGCTTGCACAATGTTTTAGACTATCAGAAGTAAATCTCTGGGGGAAAAAAGAAGAAATTAACATTCCCTTACAAATAAATGTCTTTCTTTTCCTTACATACATAGCAAAATTAATGTAATAAATTATTTTTTGTAATCCAAAGAAGAAGTAATTATTGCATTTATATTGTTATTCAGTGTTAAGGACAAACATGAATTGAATCCAGGCCTATATTCCAATTCCGATGGAGCAGTTTTGCCTCACTCGAGTGATCCATTCTCGGGTCCTGCTTTTTAGTGAAACTGAGAACTCACTCTGAAGCAGCAAGATGATGTCATTGGTGGACACAGATCCTGGGGGTCCGGGGGGACCTTGAGGTCCTGGAGAGCCACTGACACCACTGACATAGCCTGTCCCTGAAACAGAAACACAGGTACTCAGAATGCATGCATTTACACTACACAGACACGGACTGCAGTAATGCTTTTTATTTATTTTTATTTTTATTTTATTGAACGTCTATTTTACCAGGATATGGTGCCATTAAGATTTAGAATCTCTTTTATAAGGTTCTGGCCAAGACAGCAGTAAAACCGTCACAGAGTTAACACTGGACTACATGTCAAATTAATATCAATATGATGTAAAATATGTCAAAATAATAAAGATCTGACTTTTGGAATAAAGAGATAAGTACATAAGCAGAGCACAATCAACAGGATAGTAGCAAGAGCAATCAGTAGCCAAAGCTTTCTTAATTAAAATTTTACAGTGACGTTAAAATAAAAGCCATATTTCCTTAACAATAATTCTGAAAGAATATGTCTCTGTTTTTCTCAGGCCTGGTGATAACTCTTACTGATTAAAGCCAGCTGAATCAACATTGTTATTGTCATGTCATTGGGCATCAAGAAATCATGCACACTGGTGGTAGCAGTGGTAGCGTCCAATGTGACAAAATATTTATCAAGTGTGACTGCAGACCAAGTATACAAAAGCGCTCTCATAACTTACTCTGAAGGTAGGCAATGACACGAGTCGCTATGTCCTCCACAGACAGTCCGCTTAAACCTGGTGCTCCAGGTGGGCCAGGGGGACCCTGAGGGCCGACCAGGTACTGCCTGACACTATCACCTGCAAGGGATGTATCGCAGCTGAATCAATGCACACTGTCACCATAAATTGTATGTGTGGGTTTAACATGTCTTGATTATTGTACTATATGCACTATAGTACTAGTATTAGTATACCATGTACTACAGATTAGTAGTTACAAGATAATCAAAAATAAAACACATATCCAGATCTTATTTCTTGAAAAACTGATGCAGTAATCCTCAGGCAAGACTTACTTCGAAGGTATTCTGCTATGTACTGACGGAAGTCAGACCCTCCAGAACCATCTCGACCAGGTTGCCCGGGAGGACCAGGTGGCCCAGGAGGTCCTTGGAAGGTTCTGGATACTGAACCTGGTACGACAAACATGGGCATATTGTTCAGTTAGTTCAGCTTGTTATTCACCAGGAGAGAGCATAAAAACCCCAGTTTCTTTGACAAATTTCAAGCAATGGAACTCGAGAATTTTGGACCTTTGCATCATATATATCACAGATCTACACTGATGTGATGTTCTAATCTGATTATGAGAAAAACATAAAGCCTAAGTGTGGGAGTGGGGTTTACCTGAACCTCTTGATGATCCAGGAATTCCAGGAGCACCTGGAACTCCAGCCTCACCTGCGAACAGGTGACAGTAACATAGCAAATATTACATAAGGCCACTGGTCTTACTAGCACTAAGGACCGCAGGCCTACACATGCATTGGATATCCAATTTTAATTTAGACTTGACCTCTTGATTTAAAATTAAAGTAAATTATTTATGCAATATCTACTTCACTAGGTAAGTTGAGGAAGAGTCATTTTAAAGAGTACTCATTTTAAATAGTGTCCTGGCCAAGAGGCTGGGAACACTGTGAACAGAAAACAATAAATCTGAAGAGCCAACAATAAACTGTACAGATGCCAGTCAACAGAGCTTTAATCTTACACACAAATTCAGAGCCTATGATAAATCTGTTTTATATTATTTTCAATTTTAACTCCTTCCTTTCATTAGCTGCTGCAAATGGAAACTTTGGCCACACAGAGATGCAGAAGGACAGGGCAGTGAGAACTTGGGGAGTGTATGTTACAGGTGGTGCCAGTGAGTTTTGCGCACTCTACTTGCCTTTAGCGCCCTCTGGCCCTCGGGGTCCCACTGGTCCCATGGGGCCTGGGGGTCCCTGTGGACCCGGGAGGCCTGGAGCACCTAGGAGTGGAACCGCACCATTAACGACGCACACAATCAATTCTTCACTGCAACTCTGTCAGGACTTCCACCCAGGTAGCTGCAGTCTTATATATTGCCCTAGAAGCCCTAACATGCACACAATATGAAAACAATGTTATTTTTTAAAGCAGTTAGATTGTCTCAGCAGGTCTGACTTACCTCGTCCAGGTTCACCAGGGCTGCCAGGACTTCCTGGGAGACCAGGCTGACCTGGTTCCCCTGAAGAATTAGAAGATTTCTATGATCACTGACATCACCAACCCATCATACAGACATGCATTACAGAAAAGATGAGTCCAGGTACCTTATATCTCTCCTATACAGTAATTAGGGCTCACCACCCATGAGCAATTATCCATACCATGGAATATTTAACTAATGTGAATAGATATATCTAACTGAAAAAAGTGGCAAAGTATTCCATAATACTTTCTACTATCTTACCTTATCTGGATTCATTCAGATGTTAGACAAAATATTTAAAAAAAACATTAATAAATCAAAATACAGCACCTATGCAGGTAAATGCAGTGGAAAGAGGATTTTACCTTGGAATCCCCTTGGTCCATGGCTACCTGCATAGGTAAATGGGTTTAACATATTAGAGAGATAGAGATGGAATGGGATTTCTGCCTAGTTATGAAAGTGCTTTGATGATACTGTGGGATGTGACTGAAGTAAGATCTCAAAGTCAGATACATTAAAATTGGCAAGAGAAACTCTTACTCGGCCCTGCAAATGAAGTATTTGTTGTAGTACACGTCAAGAGGCTGGGTTAATGTAAGTGAAGCACAGTCTCGATGCATATGTGTTTCTGACTGCCAGAGTACTGTGTGTATTATACAGAGGGCTGCGTTTTCGGGTTAGTTCCCAAGTTGGGCCTACCCTGTGCTCCTTTCAGCCCAGGAGAACCAGGGGGGCCAGGAGGCCCGGGGGGGCCAGCAGGTCCGGGAACTCCAGAGAAGAAGGTATCTGATAAATACAGCCAATAAGCAGAGCGTTACACACTAACATCTACTGTCTAGGTAGATACATAGACAATAAACAACTTCTAGTATTTGTTGTAGTGCCTTCATTTATACTGTATTACCAAATGGACTGCAGTCCTGTGATAGGTGTGCTACTCATACTATGTTGTTTTGTAATAATATACAGCAGTCTAAAATAGGGGGCAGTAGTAGTAGACAAAATTCAGAAATGCTGCTGGGGTGCTACATAACTTTACATTAATAAAACGCTACACTTATGGAATGTTACTCTAATATGGCTATGTGAAGAAGAGCACTTTAATATTAAAGGTATTTCTTAGTTTCCTACCAGAGCTGGGCACCAATCTTCCTGGCTCCCCTCTTTCGCCTCTGGGCCCAGGCAAGCCCACGCCTACAGCAGGGTGAAGGTACACCAGGAAAAGTACATTACAAGGATATCATGACAGATCAGTCACCAGGACGCAAACTCTTCAGATTTCTGGCCCTGAACTTCCATAAGTGAACACCTTTTTTATATTAAATGGATTTACCTGGCTCTCCTGGAGGACCAGGGAGGCCTGGAGGTCCTGGAGGACCCGGTAACCCTCTCCGAGCCTCTCCTGGAGGGAGAGACAATGGACTTCAGGAAAGGAACCGTTCTGTTGATTGAGGAGTACTCCAAAAAATTCAGGAAAGCAGAAGCAAAGCAAACAATTGCCAATGCGTGCATTTAAAGCATTCATTTGTAAGGTTACCTGTGTAGCCATATGACCCTGGGGGCCCTTGAGGTCCAGGGGCCCCTGCCGGGCCCGGTGGCCCCGGTGGCCCTGGTTGTCCTGGTTGTCCTGGTTGCCCTGGAGATCCTGAAGGCCCTGGTTTTCCAGGAGCCCCCTCTGTGTACTGTCCTGAACGTGACAGGGATGGCAAGAGGTAAGAACATAATGAGGGACCTGCAATCCTCCGGTCAGAACAGATCGGGAAAGGCGATGACGACTTACCCCCCCTGCTGGTGTGGGTGAGTGATTCAGAGGTTTTCACAACGATGCCGGGTTCTCCCTGGTCACCCTTATCTCCCTTCTCTCCCTTCTCACCTGCACGACCTTCACAATACATTAGCACAAGTATATTGTAGTCTGTGACTTGCCCAAGTATATATTTTCAGTGTTCAAAGCCTCAACAGACAAGAAACTTTCTCAATATGCTTCTTCTGTGAATCCCTGTGCTCTATTAAACAATAATTAATATTTTTGCAATACAGACCTTCACCAGAGCATCTGCAATTACTCAGCTGGAGTCTCCAGTATGCAATGTTTAAATCATTAGTATTCTCCTCATGTGTGAGAGCTACACATATCTTGAACATATCTTGTACTTAGATGTTTCAAATATCCATCTTCCACCCCCTCCCCAAGGCCTTCAGTGTCCATGTAGTTTAACAGCAGGAAAGAGGTCTTACCAGGTTGGCCAGGAACCCCAGCAGGGCCAATGGGACCTGGAATACAATAACTGCAATCAATCCTGTGAAATGGTGTTAGTGGTGGGATATGTAACTCTGCCCCATGTGTGACATGGATGACTTATATCCATGAAGCCATGAAGCCTGTACGAAAAGCTTTTCCTTTATGGTATGCAATCTATAGAAAACAAATTTTTTCCCACCTGACAATCCTGGAGATCCAGGAGGACCAGGGGGGCCAGAAGGTCCAGGGGGGCCAGGGATGTGCACTTGAGAGCTGGATCCACCTCCTGATAAAATCAGAACAAAAATATTTTCATTCTCATCTTGGGACAATGGGTTGTGACACAATTTCCTCAGCTGTACCAGTGACTTACTACACATAAGCAAAAATGCTGCTGTCTTGATATATAGACTACTACACAATACTATTCTTAGATGAATGTAATATTGCGGTGCAAACGAATTGCTAGTAAAGATGTTTATTTGGATCTTGAGTTTACACCCAATCCAAATTCAATTTTCTTAATGTCTGCCTTTCCTCCTCAAACCTTATCAGTAGCAAACTTTGTGCCTGGTGTCAGTTAAACTTACGTTTAATAGAGCTGATATCCACTGCAATATATATGAATTCACAGTTAGAATCTTAGGGTCTTTTATCAGACAATCCCTCTTACCTGTAGTAATGACTCTGCCTGGTTCACCCGCATCACCTAAAAAAAGTATAAAACAGATCTGGTCTTTGGACTGGTAGTAACAGGTAGCAGTGTGTTAGGCTGATAATGTACCACCTTAACTACATGTGCACAGGAGAACAACTGCAATTGCTGCTTTACTAAATTTGTGCACATGCATGTAGTTTATGTAATTTTATAATCATAGCTCCATATCAGAACCTAGCCCCAATTACACAACCAATCCAAAAATGTATCTAAATTCAAAATCTTGTTAATAATATTGTCAGGAATGTAGCTGCTGCTGCTGCCTGCCTGTCTGTGTGCTCTTGCACCAAACCTGTTTTGTATCTCCCAAGTCTCTAGTAACTTTATTTTCTTTGAATCAAACCTCTTGTGTCTCAGATCATGTCCGCATTTGGGCTCACCCTGCTCCTTGCCACAAACATAATGCTTGTGCCACCACGCTTGCTACACAGCACTTAAGCTGGTTTTAAATGACATGAAATGACTACAGTATTTTCAATAGATGTGCTGTGCTAATAATATCTACAGCTTTAAACACAAGGTGATTAAAACTGTACTATGAAAATATTATCACTCCATTACATGTTACTGGTAATACTTTATTTCACACCAAAATCAAACTGTACAACAGGCTCCCCTGATGTTTTTCAGGTTGTGTTTCAGGTCACACTGAATTCAAAGGCAGATCATCTCTGACAACATTACCTTTGGCTCCAGGCAGGCCAGGATTTCCTGGTATCCCTAGAATATGAAATATTATGAGTCATTTTATAAATTATCATTTTAACCAATGATAACAGTAAATGACTAAAAGGATATCATTTTTATGACATGCATTTCACAGGAACTCAAAGGTGCTGAAAATGATTTTCTGAAATAGCACATCCTCACACTAAAGTAGCAGACCTGGTCTGTTACTAATACTTGTGTTAATATTTCATATGATACCTGGTGGTCCTTGTAGCCCTGGAGTTCCTAAAAGATATGAAAACGGCATTAGAAAAAGTCTAGTTGAAACATCTTTCTTACTTTTAGTTCCACTTTTATGCAACACCTTCTGCTTACTTTTACTTTACACTGTGTTAACTGTAGCAGAATGAGGTTTACTATGTCAAATATATATTAATAATATGTGTTAGTTAACAGTACTTGTTAGTATCAAAAAACCTCATGTTTGTATTATCTTGTTTTGCTTTTAGATGCAAGGTAAATGACACCTTTATGTTTTAATTCCTTATTACACTGAATTCACCCAGATAAGATTTTCTTTTTTTTTGTGATGAAAGTCATAAGGATGAAAATTTCATGAAATGTAATGAGGAAGAGATTAAGCTTTTGGTTACAGAAAATAGCTGCATGTGCAGAGGCCCTGGTAAGACCCAGTGTGCATGCTAGTAAGGAGCAGTAACTGTAAACTAAAGTCCCTCTGGAGTGTTAGGCAAATGTAATTTATTGTAATGAGAGTTGGCCCAGCCATTGTAATTACAAGGTCAAGCAAGACTCTGAACAGCAGTTGTAATTATTCATTTTCAATTCAATTCAATTATTCATTTATTTATTCAAGCTGCTCTGCTTAACACTGTATCTGAACTGAACTCTATGACCAGAAGTTATAACTATTCATATGCTGCTCCTACTAAACACTGTATCTGAACTGAGCTCTACCTGGAAGGCCAGTGTCTCCTGGTGGTCCTGCTGGTCCTCGAACCCCTGGCAATCCGATTGGTCCCTGGTCACCTTGAGGTTATGGAAATTAAGTTTAATCAGTGCTGCAACATGCTGATAACTTTTCAGTTTTTGCTTTTTTCCATGTAAGTGATCAATCCACTTGATCTTTTGGAATTGGCCTATTTGTGATAAATGTTCGCCTTTGATTGCTGAATCCCTAAACAAGTGACTGTTACCTATTTTCACAAGGGCTCAACTTCAGACTTGTAAAATGTTTATTGTTTCAGTTTTATTTCACAACAGTTCATAAAACTGCCTCACTAATAATGCCCCAACACCCATCTCTCTAATCACCCACATTTACACACAAAAACGGAACCAAAAAAAAACATACTTACCTCTGGAGCCTTTTTCCCCATCGGGCCCAGGAGAGCCTGTTTCAAAATTACAAATACCACATAAGCATATCAACAAAACAACAAAAAAAACGGTAAATTAAAATAAATAAATTTTAAAAAGGGCACCTCTTATTATTGTAGAAATCAATTTGGATTAAATAACACTGTGACCATTAAGGGGTGTTCTTATACTTTATATTGTACTATAAGTATAATCTACCTGCTACCTGTTTATGTTATACAACTGAACAGAAGAATATTTCAGTATTTTTACATTTTACATTGAGAGGTTTATCAGTTTAGGCAGTTAAGGTGAAGCATTTTTATGTTTAGGGTTTCCATCTGTTTTAAACAGACTTAACATTAAAGAACCGTGCTTTCACAGACAACTTCTGATATCACATTTTGTAGCAAGTGATTTCCCAGTATTTTTTAGTTTCCTCCACAGCCAGACAAGTGCAGTAATCTATTACGAAAACCCAAAAAAACAAAAGCCACACCGGAAAGAGTAGCAGCAGAGTTTGAACAGCCAGCATTACATTTCAATCCAAAATTAAAGAGCTGAAATAGCTTGTTACCATTGGCTGCAGGTGCATAAGAGCTTGTAATGATGTGATACAGCACTGCTTTCCACTCTCTGTAACTCACCCACAGATCCTTTGGGTCCCTTCTCTCCAGCTGGTCCCTGGAGTCCAGGAAGCCCTGGCTCTCCTAAAGCAAAAAGAAACACAGCATTCAAAATCCTTTTAAATCTCTCACCAGATACCTCTTTTTCCATTCACACCTCTCCTCCACTGTGTTTCAGTAACAGTAATAGAGAACAAACACTGCCTAACTCCACACCCATTCTCGAGACAGAGATGTTTGACTTCTGATACACACCTGTGGTGCCACGTGGTCCTTTCTCCCCAGGGTCACCTGCGTTTGCAGAGAAAACACACATTAATTAGATGCACGGATCTGGTAAGTGCTCATTCTGTCAGATTTAATCTAACAATAAGGAGAAATCAAATAGGGAGGCTCAGAGCTGACAGGCACATTTAACAGTTGCACCCCACTTATCAATCAATTAATTATCAATTAGGGTCTATTAAAGCTTGGACCCACTTCAGCTCCTATGTACTGCAAACATTTAAATGGACATTGTTGCTATGAGCCAACAGTACATAACTGGCATGCATTAGATTTATATCATCCAATTAAAGAAATATGGAACAGCCAAAGTGATCTTTTCCTCTAGAGGAAGTTGAGTAGTTCCTACTTCGGTATACAAAATTGTGGCATTGGAAATACAGACAATTCTTTTATATGGGTGATATGTTTTCTTCTGCAGCCTGTCATCTGCCTGCTACAGCCCTCCCGAACCAAAACCTTGGTGATCACTGCTCTACAAATAGATCCTCTGTGTGAACCACACAAAGTGCTGGCCACTCACTCCTCTGAGCCTACCTTTGCTTCCTGGAGGCCCCACAATCCCTCTGTCTCCTGCAGTGGACAAAATGACTTTATTAAGCAAGAGCACAAATTACAATAAATAACAGTAATACGTTACACAGAGGCAAACATATTTCTCAGAATACATTTTATGACACGATATATGTCTCTTGTTATGATGGCCTTGCAGGTCACTCTGGACAAGAGTGTGTTACATATATTATGATTATTATTACCATTACAAATTGAATATATAAAAGTAGTGTGCCTTGAAACTGTACATATATTAATGTCACACCACCAATGACATCTAGACATTACGGTCATGTTCCCAGCTTAATGAAGTGAGCATGTCCCTTCAAACCTCAGATAAGGCAGTCTTTAAAAACCGAACAAATACAGGTTAAATACAGAACAATGTACCTTTTGATCCAGGAAGTCCAACATCACCGCGGAAACCCGGTGGACCTGGTGCACCTAGGGGTAAAGCAATGGCATCGATTAGATGATCTCTTCATCTGTGTGCGGCACCAGTACAGAACAACAAGCAACTGAGAAACACTACAGAGGAATCACTCACCTGGGGCACCTGTGGCTCCTTGAGCACCCGTTGCACCTTAAGCAGAGGAGAAATGGAAAGCATCAGATTGTAAATGAAGGGCAGATAGCATTCTGAAGACATACTTGTGGTCACTGTGAGTGGATTAACACTACGCAGTTTGTGCTACCTGTTGAAGTTTTTAAGGTCTGTTTGAAGAACACCATCTATATTGAGAACATCCTTTGTGTCCATCCAGAGTTGACCCAAAGTTAACTTGCATGCTGTCTCAAGCAAATCTCCTCCAGGGAAATTTTAATCTGATGTTCTGCAGAATGCTAAAAGTTTATGATACATGTTTGAATCCAGAGTAATGACCATATTGAGGAGATGTAAGTTGGCGGCTTCACCTTTAGGTCCCACTGGGCCGAGCAGCCCAGGAAATCCTGGAATGCCAGGCTCTCCCGTAGCACCTGTGAAAGCAATACGCTCATTTAGTGCAATGTAACACCCCAAAAACGGCGTAACTATTGGTGCCATATAGGTATGGGGTATACATCTTCATGTAATAATGATTGACAAATATCTTTTTTATGCCTGATTCCAAGGTAACAAGCTTAATTTATGGGTAAGTTTTGCTCAGGCAATCTCAGGTACCACAGTGGTGTAAATCGCACAGTGATGTCCGTACCTCTGTCACCCTTCTCTCCAAACCCTGCGGGTCCCGGCTCTCCACGTGGCCCCGCCGGCCCCTCTCGACCCCGGAGCCCAGGTGGGCCCTCAGCTCCATTCTCACCTGAGCACAAGAGCCTCATTCCGTAAACCTGTCAGGCTGAGTAAACTCTCTCTTTCATACTTCTCTACTGCTGGAAATTCAACTGAGAGCCCTTTAGAATTAAGCAAAAAAAGGTGTTGTGTTTTTCTGATAATAACAAAAAAAAATTCTACATCAGAAAACATGGTGGGCATCCATGGTGTGGTGATCACTTCCTGTTTCCTTGCATCTCATTACCTGCACTTCCTTTTTGTCCCTTGGGTCCTTCTGGCCCTGCGTGACCTGCAATGCCTGGAGGACCTGAGGTTGAGAGGTCAGAGTGATGAGGTCAGAGATCATCTCTGCCACTAGGACTCATGCAAACGTATAATTTTATTGAAAGTCAAGGCATACATTTGTTTCTCTGTTCTTTTAACTGGTAATTTTTGACAGTAAGAACACAAATCTTCATCCTGGACTTACCTGGCATGCCCTGGAAACCAGGATCACCTGTATAAAAGAGCTGCCATTAGCATCAGCTTATTAAATGCTGTGGAAAGGTTCGTTCATGTATTAGAGGGTGTTTTTCCCAACAGTTTTGACTGGAAGACAGCTATTGTGTGGTGAAGTTCAAATGACAAATTATTGATCAAAGCCAAAACTTCTGCCGCACTGACCTTTGGGTCCAGGAACACCTTGGTCACCTGGATAAAAGGAACGTCAAATGTAAGCCAAAATAACAGAGAGAAAATGAGATTACAAAACATGTGCAAAGCACTTACACAAATCTCTTACATCTACTGTGACATACAAAATGAGCCAAATTCATGGAAATAACCTTAGGCCTTTCACATTCTCTTGGTTCAGTCATTTATTCCCCTGTAACCCTGACCTACTGATGACCACGCAGTGACTGTCCTACCTTTGGGTCCAGCATCTCCTTTTTCTCCTTTCATGGATGAAGCAAGTGAGGCTATGAAAAATTCAGAGAACAGTCGATTATTATCATACAATGAATACAGAAAATGTCCATATTATTATTCTCCCCTTCAAATTAATTATTTATTTAACTATTTAACTATGTTTTGATTGATTATTCACAAAAGAGCTGAATAAGTGAAATATTTGTAATTGATTATTACAACCCTATGTCAAAAAACAAACCACACATGCCCTAGGTGCCAAGTGCATCAAACCCCAATTCCGATTAGAAGATTCTGGTACCCTTAACTGAGTCGGACCGCAGCTCAGACCACACCAACTGCTGAATGGTGTTTTTCAGAGCGGAGTTTTCAGTGTTACTGCTGTCAAAGTTGATGTTGGGGTCCGATGAGAGGCGACTGGTGCGTCCAATGTTGTTGGTGCCATCCAGAGCGTCCACCCGAGCCTTCAGTCTCTTTACCTCCTCCGCTGGGAGAGAGAGCAGCACAGCATGGGCACAGGTTACAAAACTGTGCTGGTAACCACAACGCTTCAGGTTCCAACCCCAGACAGGCTGTCTTTCCCTTTAACCTGCAGTGCTGCAGCTCTGACAGCAGGTGATATGTAAGGTTGTTAGGTATGGGAGTTGCCCGGGCAACAGCGGAGTATGGGAATTACGGCTGAGACTATTACAGGCAAGCTTTGCCTTAGGCTTGTAACCAAAAGGTTGCAGGTTCGATTCCCCCACTGCTGCTGTTCCCCCGGGCAAGGTATTTTACCCAGAATTGCATCAGTAAATATCCAGTTGTGTAAATGGGTAACATGTAAAAACTGTAACGTATCTAAGTCGCTCTGGATAAGAGTGTTTGCTAAATTAACAGAAATGTAATGTAATGTAAATAAATGTGACACATTTTAAAGGCCCCGCCCACTCTGACAGCACTAAAGAAATGGGTAAAAATAATAGCCGTCCTGCTGGGGGGGGGTTGGTGGGGGCGTCGGGGTCTTACCCAGCGCGATGAGCCCGAACAGGAGGCCGAGCAGGAACAGCAGACCCAGGAGCAATCCCAGCAGCCACTTCCACCAGCTGCAGCAGGAGTCTCCACAGCAACCGCCTCCGTAGCCTCCATCTTTACGACTCTCTGGGACAGCTATCGGACAGGCAAATCACACGTCTTACAGAGCAGCGCTATGCTGGGACAATGCTAGCCGGGCACGGTGCCAGGCGAAAATACAGAGGGGTGCAACTGCAATCCACGGGGGGGGGCACAACATCATACCTTAAAAAGACGTAATAAATACTATAGCATTAATAATATACAATAGCACTATTACATTCATATTACACATTACAATTATTAATATTTATTATACATTACAGGGATTGAAATTAAATTCAGGCATTTTGCACAGAGTTTGTAGTTCATACCTGCATATGTTGCCTTGTCTTTTGTTGATGCCTTTTGAGATCCATCTGTGAAAACAGATCAACAACATTGTCAGTGATAAACACATTAATGAAATAGAGCGAACCTAAACACCCATTCAAAACGTATGCCAGGACTCTCTCACTGCGACCCCTTTTAGAGGGTTAACTGTGGAATCCTGATATTACAAATAGAATTTGATTACAGTAAATCTTCTCATTTGCTCGTTTCTCTTGTCTGCCTGTACTGCCCGACCACAACGGTGTCTGTAAATAAGTGACTTCTTACAGTATGCGTTTGTGTCCGCCTTCAGAGGAGGTTCAGAGTAGCTGAAATCCATTTTCTCCTTCTTCAGAGAGTCCTCAGAAAATGAGCCTGTAACCCAGCACAGTACAACAACAGCTCTTTAGGTTTACTTCTATAACATAAAGCTCTATAACACAGTAAAGCAGCTGTTTAGGTTTACTACTAGAACATAAAGCTCTATATCACAGCACAGCTAGTCTGTAAGTATAATGCTTATACATGTACAGTAGCTATAGGAGATGCAGATAATAATAAAAGATAACAGAACACTATGATTTCTGACCATAAAAAGAATAATGTACCCTACATAATATGAGCTGTAGCACTGCCTGTTTGGCTTCCTGTATGTGTCTCTGAGACGGAAATGCAGATGTAACCCACCGTGGGACTGAAATGAGACGACGGAAATGTGGGCCCTGTACGTACCCCTGCCAGTCCTGGTGGAGACGGTAGTGAACTGCTTGCCGCTGTCTTTGGTCATGATGAGCAGCTCAGTGTCTTTCTTTGTGGGAATTTTCTCCTTCTCCAGCAGCAGGAACTTGAAGTCTTTCAGTAAGGTGTCACTGTCGTTGTGTGACCTTGCAGGAGCTGCAGGGGAGCGAATGGGAATCCTTAGGAGCTGCGCATTATTGCATCACAATGCTGTACCTGTCTAATCAGAGCACCTGAATCTTTATCATGCGTTACTGTATACTGCAATCAAGCATTTACTATGATTTTAGAATAACATTACAATAACATTTAGCCTTCATGTAACATAACTATGTATCATAACTAAACTGTAAGTTTAGAATAACATTTAGGAGTGCGTCAAAGAAGAATGTAGAAGTATGAAACTATATCGCTTTAGTTTAAAAAAGGTTCTGACAAATAAACTTTGGGCAGACGTTTCACCCATAAAGCAATAATGTATAATATTTATTATATAAAATAATACAGGAGTGGCCTAAGTGTAAAGGAAGGTATCGAATCCAATGTTCTTCCTTCCAGAATGCACCTGTTGAGGTGGAGACTCCCGTGCTGACCACCCCCGTATGAGACACATTCTTCTGCACCCCATATCCTGCGGAACACATGTAACAGGTCAATCACACCTGGACCACAGGGATTCCTACTATTCACTCTCCCTGCTCATTGATTTTGGCTTCTGGTTTTTCTTTTGGAATTTGCTTTTCCTTCATTTGATTAACCTTCTGTTTTAATAGAAACAATAAAAACTTGAACGTGTGTCAATGCCAGCTTGAGCTGGTGGACAACAGAGGGTTAAAAGAGTGAGCTGGTCCTTGAGGTAGGGGGGTAAGTACTTCCAAGCATGGGTGTAAATTACGGGGGGGATGGGGGGGTTGTAACCCCCCCCAAATAATCAAAACCGGCCAATACAACCCCCCCCAAATAATCATATTCATGGAGACCTCACCCCCTGCAATGTTCAACCCAAAGTTACACCCTTACTTCCAAGCACACTAACATTACATACCTTCCAAGCAACACTACATTACACACACTGCAGTTTCAAACATTGTTATTTACACATTTTCTGCATTCAGCTAGCCTTACAGGTTAGGTTACAGGTGGGTCAGTTAGCTTTTATCCCCTAGACAATGCAGCTTCATAGATTCTTGGCTTGAGACTAGAGGCTGTACTGTAACAATATACTATGTTGTAAAAGTGCCACATTGCATCACGTTGCTAAAGGTTAGCAGACATGACATCACTGCGATGGCTGTGTTCATACCTGCATGTGCGTGCGACCCAGTGGAACTGAAAGTGTTGCCAGTTGTGCTGACCAGGTTATTCTGAAAGCCGTACACTGCAAAGCAGAACGCACATGACACGCCAGCACTGAATCTGCTGAAATAACTGCCTTGAGATTCACTCATCACAGTGAGTCCAAATGGTCACATTCCTACCACAGCTTGGTCTGCTTTTACTTGCAGAGACAGTGCCAGATAGATAAACCCAAAAACCCAAAGCTGCAATGAATCACTCCCTTCAGCCATGGCAATCTAAGCCCACCACCTTTTACTCTCATTCTCTTATTTTCACCGGCTTTGATCCCAGAATGTATTTCAAATGTGCCACCTCTGTCCTATCTCTGTATCCCCATGAATGATTGAAAGATTGAATAAATTAGATTATTCCACTGTAGCTCCATCTTGCCATTGCTGGTGTCAGACGTGTCAAATTATATTTCTCTATTCCATCAAAATGCAGGGAACAAATTTATTTTGCACGGACACTGTGAGGAAGTAATTATTTCCAAAGGCACAGGGTAATGACAGTGCACGGATATAAATTTAATTTAGATTCCTTTTACACACCAGGGGGGATTTTTTTTTTTTAGTGAGTCACAGTAACAGGATATGATCTCGCTCTGTTAGAAGTGGAGAGGGCCTGACCTGTGCTGCTGCCAGAGAAACCGTTGCTGATTGGAGGAGAGCCAGACGTCAGGTTGTTCTGAACTCCATGAACTGAGGGAATCAAACAGATATGGTTCATAAGCAGAGGGAATCTGATCAGTGAATGAAATCACTGGAACAGCCCCTGTAGCACTGTAGCCCTCCAGCCCACGCTATCTGATATGTATGCCTTATTATAATTCAATAATACAATTGTCGGAGCTCAGGCAGGGACTCAGGCGCGGACCACGGGAGCGTCGGGTTCCGTGCGTCTTTAATGGAATCGTCAGGCAAAGCGCTACTCCGAAAACAGGCAGGGTCGAAAACCGGGAGACAGTCCGTGGGCAAAGCAAGGATCGGGAAGTCGGAGCAGGCAAGGTCGGGGAACCGGACAGGCAGGCAATCAAGCAAACAAGGCAAGGGGGCAGGCAAAAACGAGGTCAGGGTACAAGCAGGGTCGAGAAACGGAAAACAGGCAGACAGAAGCATAAAGCAAACGCGGGGACGAAACAGGCGAAAAACACTGTGACGAACTAGCAACCGGACAGGGAAAAGCAGGGAACATATAGGGCAAGGCTGACGAGGGGATGGAAAGCAGGTGTGCAGGCAATCAGGCGGGCGGAGACCGGGCGGGGAGCGGGGCAGGAAAAACACAGGGAAAACAAAAGCACGACAGCTAAGGAGGCGGAGCACTGACAGTACCCCCCCCTCTACGGACGCCCCCAGGCGTCCTAGCGGGTGCGCCAGGATGCCGGCGGTGGAAGTCCCTGATGAGGGCAGGATCCAGGATGTCCCTGGCAGGGACCCAACACCTCTCCTCGGGGCCGTAGCCCTCCCAGTCAACCAGGTACTGGAGTCCGCGCCCCCGTCGCCTAACCTTAAGCAGGCGGCGCACAGTGTATGCCTTTGTCCCGTCGATCAGGCGAGGAGGTGGAGGAGCCCGCGGAGCCGGGCAGAGGGGGCTACGGACGACGGGCTTGATCCTGGAGACATGGAAGGTGGGATGTATGCGGCGGAGAGAGAGCGGTAGCTTGAGGCGGACCGCCGCGGGACCGATCACCTTGGCGATAGGGAACGGCCCGATGAAGCGAGGAGTGAGCTTGCGGGAGTCTGTCCTGAGGGGAAGATCCCTAGTGGAGAGCCACACCCGCTGACCCAGGCGATAGCGGGGGGCTTTGGAGCGGCGGCGGTCGGCGAAGCGTTTAGTCTGGGCTGAGGCTCGCAGCAGGGCGAGCCGCGCACGCCTCCAGGTGCGGTGACAACGCCGGATAAACGCCGCTGCTGAGGGGACGCCGACCTCCTCCTCCTGGGCTGGGAACAGGGGGGGCTGGTAACCAAGACAGCACTGAAAGGGAGACAGTCCCGACGACGACGAGGGCAGGGAGTTGATGGCGTACTCCACCCATGGCAGTTGCTGGCTCCATGCTGACGGCTCTTGGGAGGTGAGACACCGCAGCACAGTCTCCAGTTGCTGGTTCGCCCGCTCGGCTTGGCCGTTGGACTGGGGGTGGAAACCGGACGACAAACTGACCGTGGCGCCCAGCAGCCTGCAAAAAGCCCTCCAGAAGTGAGAGGTGAACTGGGGACCCCGATCAGACACCACGTCAATGGGCAGCCCGTGCAGCCTGAACACGTGGTGTACGAGCAGTTGGGCGGTTTCTCTGGCAGAGGGGAGCTTGGGGAGTGGAACGAAGTGGACGGACTTGGAAAACCGATCGACGATGGTGAGGATGGTGGTGTTACCATTAGATGGGGGCAGACCGGTGACGAAATCCAGCGCAATGTGGGACCAGGGTCGTCGGGGAACCGGCAGGGGTTGCAGCAGACCAGCAGGCGGCTGGTTAGACGTCTTGTTTCGGGCGCAGACCGAGCAGGCAGAAACAAAGCTGCGGACGTCCTCTTTAATGGTGGGCCACCAGAACCGCCGACTGATGAACACCGCCGTACGTCGGGCGCCGGGATGGCCGGCGAGTCTGGACGAGTGTCCCCATTGCAGGACCTGGGATCGGACTGAACGGGGAACGAAGAGGCGATTAGGGGGACAGGAGCTGGGACCCGGTTCGGTCCGGAGAGCGGCGTGGACGATGGTCTCGATGTCCCATTGCGCCGCTGCGACCAGGCATCGGGCAGGCAAAATGGTGCTGGGTTCCTGGATCTCGTCTGCTGGCGCGAACAGGCGAGACAGAGCATCGGGTTTCCCATTCTTGGTTCCCGGTCGGTAGGACAGAGTGAAGTCGAACCGGGAAAACAGCAGGGACCAGCGGGCCTGTCGGGGGTTCAGACGCTTAGCCGACCTGATGTATTCCAGGTTCTTATGATCGGTCCACACCAGGAACGGCGTCTTCGCCCCCTCCAGCCAATGCCTCCACTCCTCCAGCGCCAGTTTCACAGCAAGTAGCTCCCGGTCACCGATGTCGTAATTACGCTCAGAGGGTGAAAGACGGTGGGAGTAGTAAGCACATGGGCGGAGCTTGTTGTCGGAAGCGGAGCGTTGTGAAAGGACGGCCCCCACTCCCACGTCCGAGGCGTCCACCTCCACGACGAACTGTCGGGCAGGATCGGGCTGGGTTAGAATGGGCGCTGAGGTGAAGCGGCCCTTCAGGTTGCGAAATGCCTCCTCGGCTCCCGGGGACCAGGTAAAAGCCCTATTGACAGACGTCAAAGCAGTGAGGGGAGCCGCTACCGTGCTGTAATTCCGAACGAAGCGGCGGTAAAAATTTGCAAAGCCGAGGAAGCGCTGCAGCTCTCGACGGGAAGTGGGGCGAGGCCACTCCTCTACTGCTCGCACTTTCTGCCGGTCCATTTGGATCTCTCCCGCTGTGATCACGAATCCCAGGAAGGAGACGGTCTTCCGATGGAATTCGCATTTCTCCGCTTTGACATACAGGTGATTCTCCAGCAGGCGCTGGAGAACCCGACGGACATGCTGAACGTGTTCGGACAGGGAGCGGGAGAAGATGAGTATGTCGTCTAGGTAAACGAAGACAAACCGGTTCAGCATGTCCCGGAGCACATCGTTTACCAGAGACTGAAACACAGCGGGGGAATTCATTAACCCGAACGGCATGACCAAATATTCATAGTGCCCGGATGGAGTGTTGAAGGCAGTCTTCCACTCGTCTCCCTCACGGATACGGACCAGGTGGTAAGCGTTGCGGAGGTCGAGTTTGGTGAAGACGGTGGCCCCTTGCAACGACTCAAAAGCAGCGGACAGGAGCGGTAGGGGGTAGCGATTCTTAACGGTGATGGCATTGAGACCCCGGTAATCAATGCAGGGACGGAGAGAGCCGTCCTTCTTACCGACGAAGAAAAACCCCGCCCCGGCAGGCGAGGAGGATGGGCGGATGATCCCGGCGGCTAGGGACTCCCGGATGTAGCGATCCATGGCCTTCCTCTCCGGCGGAGACAGGGAGTACAGGCGCCCCCTCGGGGGTGAGGAGCTGGGCAGGAGATCAATCGCACAGTCGTAGGGGCGATGCGGAGGAAGCGAGGTGGCGCGGGACTTACTGAAGACTGGCTTCAAGTCCAGGTACTCCAGCGGCACTGCTGACAGGTCCGGGAATTCCTCGGGTGCGGCGGCGTCAGGTGACATCGGAGTCAGAGCATCGCGAAGACAGTGAGAATGGCAGAACGGGCTCCAACCCAGAATCTTGTTGCCCTGCCAGTCAACGTGGGGGTTGTGCTGAGCTAGCCAGGGATGGCCCAGGACCACGGAAGCTTGTGGGGTGTCTAGCACGTGCAAAACGATCTCTTCGCGATGGTTGCCGGAGATGAGGAAGCTCACGGGGGGGGTAGCGTGGGTGATGCGGACCAGAGGGGCCCCGGTGATGGCGTGGGCTTCTAGCGGTGAGTGCAGCGGGATACGGGGTAGCTGCAATCGGGCCGCCAAGCCGGCATCAATGAAACTCCCATCAGCCCCCGAATCGATTAAAACAGAGACAGCATGGGAACGACCCCCGATGAGCAGAGTGGCCGAAAACAGGGGGCGGATCTCAGGGGACTGGCTTAAAGGGGTCACGCTCACCTGTACTCCCCCTGCTACGGGTGAGCGCTGGCTTTTAACAGGGCAGGTCGCCACGAAATGCCCTGGCAGACCGCAGTACAGGCAGGCTCCGGCGCTAATCCTCCTCTGTCGCTCGGCAGGGGACAGGCGAGTCATGCGAGTGCGGTCTACTTGCATCGGCTCCGGGGAAGTAGGCGGCAGAATGGCGGGGCTACGCGCAACCGGTGCGGGCAGTTCTTTGAAGGGGCTCAGCAATCCACTGGCTCCTCTCTCCCGGCACCGCTGCGACAGGCGCTGGTCGACACGGATGGCCAGATCCACCAGGGCGTCAAAGCTGGAGGGCAGTTCCCGAGTAGCCAGCTCGTCCTTGATGGACTCCGAAAGGCCGTGAAGAAAGGCGTCGTACTGCGCCGTAGTATTCCAGCCAGTGGTGGCAGCGAGAGTGCGAAAGTCTATCGCAAAGTCCGACACTGACCGGCGCCCCTGGCGAATCCTGAGCATCTCCCTTGCAGCCTCGCGACCGTGTCTGGATCGGTCGAAGACCCTCCTCATCTCCTCAGCAAAGGCTGTGAAGGACTGGCAGAAAGAGACGCCGGCGTCCCAGACCGCAGTGCCCCACTCCCTGGCACGTCCCGTCAGCAGGGTAACGACGTAAGCGATCCTCGCCCGGTCCGTGGGAAACGTGGAGGGCTGCAGTTCGAAAACCAGAGAGCACTGGGAGAGGAACGACCGACAGGTTCCTGGATCTCCCGCGTATGACTCGGGAGGAGGCAGACGGGGCTCCCGGCTCGGGGGTACTGGTGAAACTGGTGGGGGAGCTGCCGCAGGCGGCGAGAGGCGATTACCCTGGCTCAGCTGCAGCTGTTGCAGCTGGGACGTGACGCTGGCGAGGCTGGCAGCGAGGCCCTCCAGGGACCGGCCGATGGCTCCCAGCTGGGACTGGTGCCCCCCCAACAACGCGCCCTGCAGCTCCAGTGCAGCCCGCAGCTGGGCTAGGTCCGCTGAGTCCATGGTGGCTAGTTCGTACTGTCGGAGCTCAGGCAGGGACTCAGGCGCGGACCACGGGAGCGTCGGGTTCCGTGCGTCTTTAATGGAATCGTCAGGCAAAGCGCTACTCCGAAAACAGGCAGGGTCGAAAACCGGGAGACAGTCCGTGGGCAAAGCAAGGATCGGGAAGTCGGAGCAGGCAAGGTCGGGGAACCGGACAGGCAGGCAATCAAGCAAACAAGGCAAGGGGGCAGGCAAAAACGAGGTCAGGGTACAAGCAGGGTCGAGAAACGGAAAACAGGCAGACAGAAGCATAAAGCAAACGCGGGGACGAAACAGGCGAAAAACACTGTGACGAACTAGCAACCGGACAGGGAAAAGCAGGGAACATATAGGGCAAGGCTGACGAGGGGATGGAAAGCAGGTGTGCAGGCAATCAGGCGGGCGGAGACCGGGCGGGGAGCGGGGCAGGAAAAACACAGGGAAAACAAAAGCACGACAGCTAAGGAGGCGGAGCACTGACAACAATCTTAGCGCTATAATTTAGGAATGCATATGTCCTGTGAGCCAGGGAGCGGAGGCTGACCTGACAGTGAGGAGGGACAGGTGGAGGCGATGAGGTTGCCGTCAGAGGACAGGTTTTTGGTGCCGGTGTGGTAGCTGCTCCCGCTGACAGCTGAGAAGCCAGAGGGCAGCGTGGAGCTGGTCCATGTGTACGAGGGCAGAACTGAATCCAGAATGGCTGTGTCATACTGCGCAGACACTGGAAGGGCAACATGGGGTTAGCCGAGGCCAAGGTTCGGAGATTACGGTAAACGCAGCGTCCCTGCATATGCTGTGTGTCAGGCACAAACCAAGACAAGCAGTGCCTTTCTCAGTGTATTTCACCCAGCCCACAGCTGAGACGTTTGTGCTGCAGCTGTGTCCCTTGTGTTTGATTGGTTTGATCGTGTCCTGTACCTGACTGGGATCCCTCGGTGACGATCCTGGTCTCCACAGTGGCTTTCTGGGGAATGGGGAGGGTGCTGGAGGGGGAGCGGGTGGGGCTGACGCTGCTGGACCGATTGCCCTTCAGCAGCCTCTTCACATCGTCCAGCTCCGTCCCTGCAAAGGCATGAAGGTACAGGGATTCACCATGTTCAATGGTGCCATGGCATCGCCATGGAGATACAGGATTCACCATGTTCAGCGTTACTATGGCATCACTATAGAGACAGAGGAACTGTCTGTGTTCGATGTTACCATGGCATCACAATGGCGATACAGGGATTCATTACATCCAGCATTTGTGCCACATGTCCTAAGGATGCTCTCACAGTGTACACTGTCAGAGAGTTACATCCTGCAACATGAAATGGAACTCAAAACAATGCGCAATAATCATTGACTAATTGTGTTACACACAGGCGAGTAAAACAGACATGGTGTGAAATCATCAACCACCAGTAGCCCTGTACCTCTTAAAGCCTAATGTGGTTTCCTTCCCCCTGCAAACAAAAGTTAAAGCCCTACCCAACACATGAAACCAGGAATCGAGTATATCATAAAAACACATACATGTAGACAACAGATCACTTGTGCCTACAGCAGACATCAACAAAATGAACCAATGAATATTTTCAACAAAAAGTTGAAAAAGAGAGGGCAGTTACTTCCAGCTGTGTGACTGATGTCCCATCAATGTATTTCATTACTGTTTTGTCATTATTCTTAATCATTTCTGAGAGACCCAGCAGTACTATTTCTATTTCTAGGTAAATGGAAGGAACATGGTTCTGTATCAGAGAAGAGCAGACACAGGGAGACCTTTTTTTTTATTTAACCCCGCATTTATTACATATGTATTATTATTATTAGATTGTGTGAGAAATCATGTGATTCTATGTGATTGTTGCAATTGTGCACTTACATCTGGTAGAAGGAGAGGCACTCTGCAGTCTTGCTCTGATTTCACTCTCTGAAAGGGGAAGGAGAATAAAAGAATGTAACACATCTACACCTGTGTACACCTGTACACCTACACCAGCTCAGATCAGCTGGATCTGAGCATTCTTTCCTGTTTTACTACATGAAAAATTCAATTTGCCATACATTGTGAATCAATTGGAGCTCTTGATAAGCCTGTCAATCACTTTACCTCTGCTATGGCTCCTCCCCCTAGTTGAAGCGCCAGAAGAGCCTGAAAAAAGGGAAAAATAACTGAGATGCAAGGACGCTGAACCCAAAGCAAGGAGCAGAAATGAACAGAGAAGAGCTGGAATGCAGATAATACTCTCTCACTAACACACACTGCTCTGCCCGGTTCTCCCTCATACTGTAGCACACGGTGTTCATAGTTTTAATTTATGTAACTAATAAAACAGAGCCTTTTAAAACACCAATTATTTTAAGTGTAAACAGTATTCAGTTCCATTTAAAGTAATACCGTATCATATTGATTCCAATCAGTGTAATAGTCTTTGTTCACAAAAAATCCAAACGCAAGTATCAACATATCAAACAAAAAGCACTATTTATGTTAAGCAAATAAAAGCATCCATGGATTCAGCTCACAGTGAACAAATGCATTTGATGTTGCAGTGATATCCATATGAATCGAAGTGACCATATCTGATTCCTCTAGATGACTTATTTCTTGGAAATACATCACCATGTAAACCCTATCCCTGTGAGGTATTGGTGTATACAGGTCTTACCGTACTCTTTCCTTGTGTATTCTGGGGAGGAGTTCCCACTGGAACTTTCTGGGAGTGAAAACAGGTGGAAGAGCAGGGTGGTGTTTAAAATGAACTTATGTAACAGGTCAATGCAAACTGATACATACTGAATGCAGATATCAATCCTCTTCCCCTTCACTGCCAAACAGGAGCGTATCACATTGCAGATAAAAAAATCTGTCATTTAGCAACGCAACTGTAATGTAATTACAGCAGTGTAACTTATCCATTTGTTCTCGAATGATATGTGAGTGAGCAGCTCCGCCTGAATGCCAGGCTGGCACAGACTGGCACAGATGCACTCACCTTCGTACCCGCCCGAGCGACTGGCCACCGCCTTCCTCTGGTAGCCAGGGGAGTAGGCCTGGCCCCTCCTGGCCCCGGACCCGGAAGCGGACGAGATGGATCCCCCCTTTGTGACCATAGAGAAGGACCCTGAGGTCCCTCGGGAGCCCCCCTTGGAACTTCCCCCAGATCCGCCCCCCGACCCACCTCCAGAGAAACCTCCAGAGAAACCTCCAGAGGCTGCCAGGCAACAGAACACAGAGACCGATCAGTCACAGAGGCCGATCAATCACAGAGACCACAGATCAATCACCTGGAACCATCCACATTCAGCTTTCTACAAACAGTCTGCACAGGGGCACGCAATACAGAGAACCTTCATATCTCAGCACTAAATAACATGTTATTATTAATAATGAATTGTAAATACTTTTTCTCAAATTTAAATGCATTGTACGAGTTGACCATTAGGCAGGGAATTTGCAATATTAAAACCAAAAACTCATGGACAACAAATCAGTTAATGAATATGTTGCTCCTTGAAGGCCTATATGGGCATGTGGGAAAATATAATATTTAAAATGAGAGGCTGCAAGGAGAGTATGAATTCTTCGGTTTTCCCTCTGCACACAGGAAGTAATGGACATGCCCCTTCACCATCCTCTGGTGGTGAACAAAGGAACAACAACCAAAGTTGATGACTCAACACAGCTACAAATAAGGGCCATTTAAATATATGAGCGTAAAATTGGATAAAATTATCCATAATTTTATTAACGTTGTTTGCGCGTGCACAATGTGTCATCAGCATAAAAGAGCACGATTTTGACCTTTTATTGGCTTAGAGGTCGCGAGTTGTGTCTAGCGATTTTTATCATAGAAGTGCTACCTTGGTGCCACATTTACTTCTAATATGGACAGGTAAAAACAGTTAAACAGGTAAACGCTGATTTACAAAGGTTTACAGACTGTGTTTTTCATCTAACTCAAGTGATGATGCTGATTAAAGACAAACAGTAGAGAGAACTCACTTGGAGGCAGCGATGTCAGCCTGGTTGTCGTGGTTACAGTTTCTGTGACAACTAGAAAGAGAACAGTACATACAGAAAGTTACAAAAATGGAAAACTAAAGAAGAAAGTTCCGCTAGAAAGATAACAAGTGCAATGAATACAAATACTATGGCACAAAGGTGAATACAAAAAGTATGTATTACATATGTATGGTCATACCTTGCATTTGAAATCTACGAAAGTGCCTCATTCATGAACTTTATTTCATAATTAGTATTAACTCAATAACACACTGTCATCAATCAACATCTGTGAATATTGAAGCTACAGTGATATTTTCTTCAAGGCAGGAACTCCTGGATACTGAGAAAATCTTTACTCTCATGACCTTCCAATGAAATAATCAACATCACAGGTTATGAATATTCATATAACCTTTGACATTGCCCTTTAGGTAACCTTGCTGGATGCAAGTTGCTGTAAGCAAGAAATGGCAGGAGTTACACACATCTTTAGCATTTCCTGGCAAATAAATGACCAGACAAGTGATACTATCTGACAGAAACATTTTAAACATTGTTTAGAGAATTATGCTGTGGTATAAACCATTCATAAACATGAGTTAATCCCATCTGATAAATGAAGATGTTTGGTTGTAGATTGCTGATCCAAGACAAATCAGCTTTCCTGAAACCTCTCCATATTTTTGACATTGAGGAAAAAATGGAGGTGCACATTATACTGGTTTTTACTTTCAGGTTTAACAGTAAAACTGATCTAACGGATCATTTAATTCCAGGACATTTGAGACTTCTATTCAATGAGGACGGTAACTCTGAAGAGCCACTAGGTGGCGCATTGCACCTACAGTGAGCAGCGGGAGAGGTAACCTCTACTGATGTAACTGTTCCACAGAATAGGAAATGAGGCCTGTATTTTGCACCTTTGAAGAGCATGAAGATTAATCTGGCTCCCCTCTGATTCTGGTTTTCATTTTTGAGCTGCTGGTGACAGTGATTATACTTTCTGACTCCCAACAAGAAATTCTTACCTTTGCCTGAAACTCCTGAACTCCCACCAGAATTGTTTCTATGTCTTGTTGTTAAATAGTCCATTCCATGCTACCTATTAAAGAAAATGAATTTGACTAAAGGCAAAAACAATGCATACCTTGATAACTTAAATTAATTTCAAACGCAGTGCAAATGGAAATACAATTTAAACAGCAAGACCACAACCATCAAGACAAAATGCCCTGCAAGAATAGATTTTGACCAGGTCAGTGTACTAAACAAGATTCTCCCCCATCATGTGAATGAGATATCACTATCACAACCACCACTATTCTGCTGACAATTAGGAAATATTTTGTATTATTTCATATTCCACCATTACATGAATAAGCCTTACAGTTATCTCAACCCTTGGAGTGTAGTTACTAGCTGATTCAAATTCAGCTCAAGGGTGAGTACTACAGATGAAAGGTTTGGTGATTACTAATGTTCAGCCTTTTCAATTTCACTAATCACAGAACAATTAGCAGGCGCTAACACAAGAAAGGTGGAACAATCAATATACAGCATTATGACACTGTTACATCAAGTTTCTCTCCCGTAAGCTTTAAGGATTCTTCAGCTGTTGATTGTACTTAGCATTAAGTACTGGTTTCACGCTAAGGTTTTGCAAAAGCAGAGGCTATAGCTTGTGACAGTTTATATGCTCCTCTGCTGCAGTGGGCTGTTGAGTACGTAAGAGGATCCCAAGCTTTCCTTATTGTCTCATTAGACTGAGGTTTGATTGATACCACATCTTAAAAATGAATTTATTGCATTGCATAGCACATTCATCATATTGTTATATACCCTCACTGGTATGACACACAACAAGTGAACTTTTAAAACTGTAAACTGTCTCTCTCTGTCTCTCTCTCTCAGCCTATAATTACTATTACTGAGATCATAATCACAAATTATCTGTGCTGTTTGGGCTTGTAGTATTTCATGAGCTGAAAGCTGTCGTTACAACATTTAATTAAATTGTGGTTTACGGCACATTTTTCTTCAAGTTTAAAAAGGACAAAACGTACATCGGATTCCACATGAGCATTTGGACTTCCATCTCACCACTAGTGGGCAGTATTCATCTTAGATACACTCACATCATGAACAACTGCTTCTGAAATCTCAAGGCAGAAGTTGCCTGTAAGTGCTGATCTAGGACAAGTTTCCCCAGGCACAACTGTAAACGTGACCTTGATAAGATAAACAGAAAATTGGTATTAGATCAGCACTTGCGGGCACCTTCTGCTTGTATTCCAAATACATTGTGTTGACACTGCAAGTGAAAAGGAACAATAATAAGCAACTGAAAACCACATTTAATGTGCTATTTGGTTAAGAGTGTACAGAACATCATTGCAAGGGATAATCCTTAAAGGTATAGCAAATCCCTCAGATTACAGGTATATAATCCAAGGATCCTGAGACCCACAGTTTATTACCCAATATCATGTAGTGAAATCGAATTTGTGGAGAGCATCCTCTTATGAGCAGTCTACATCAGCATGAAACAAATGATCTCACATTCACCTTCCTGAAAACTATTTGGCCAAAGACTAAATCGTACTGTGGATTTCAAAATCTGAGTACCTAGTCATACTTTTTCAAATGTTTGGTTGTGAAAATCTTACACTTAGGACGTAAAAAAATGGGGCACTTAAGTTGACATGTCCATTTTTGCTAACACTGGCAGTTTAGCTGTCATCTTTAATCAGTGAGGTATGCTTGAGGTTTTAAATCTGGCATCTGGTTGAATTTCAGACTTCTGTTCAGAACTTCATTATTAACAGGCACAAACAGGCAGCAGGTACAGAACATTCTCACAAAACAATGGCATTTGCCAAGCTAGCAAACGCTCCCAAAGCTTAGGTAGCATGCCAATAAACAATTATTCAGTTTGGTTGTACTAGTATTAGAGTTTGTGGGGGCTTACTCACCCCCTGTTTCATTCTGAATCAATGTTAGATCCATTCATGTTTCTCTGTCCTGTTTGTTTAACAGATCATCTTTTCTGCTGTGCTGCAGGTAAAGGATAGTTACTGTATGTGCGGGCACAGAAGGCAAACAGAGACAGTGATTTTGTATCTGTATTACAGCAAGGTCTGTCTTTTGAAGTAATCGGCCATAGAAATCCTTTGGTTTCCTGAAAACAATACATTTCAATGCACTATTTCCCTATACACAAAGGAGCTCCTTTCTGCCTGGACCACACCCTTGCTGGCATCTCTAACATTATGAAAGTATTAACGCTGGAACACTGGAACGGATCCAGAGACAGCCATGTTGTCTACATTTCAAACTGTGTATATTTTGGTCCCTGAGTATGCACATGTCGTGAAACTTTTTTGTGTATACTAATTTACCATGCTTATGAACTTCAAACCGACTGTAGAGTTGTTGAAAGCTGATCGAGCTGATAGCCAGTACATGGTACACACTGATCTGAACTCAGTGGATTGTGGATGTTTCATGAGACCCATTTTAAAGATAAAGGTCAATGCGGCCATCCAGTTACAGCAGTAAGCATATTCATCAATTGATATATGTCAATGAAAGAATCTATTAAATTGTAATCCATTTGAGGACTTAACATTTGAATTTAACTGTAGTGCTGTTATCAATTCACACTGAAATTTGAAAATGAAAGCACTGCATTGGATTTCATTATATTCCTTTTTTGCCACAAAGATCACTTTGACAGTGCTTATAACCATGAAACTAAAGGATGCTATGACGTGAAAATTCACAAATGCATGCTTAAATGTTATGCTACCATGTGTCAAATAGTATTTATAAAGAACTTGCAGTTAAATGCTTTGGATGTAAACAGTGGCTCAAAAGACTTGCATTCCAGGACTGGCAACTTAGTCAAAATAACGCAGTGAAGTTGAACTTTACTTATATCTGCTTATTCAGCAAAGCACCTCTTCACATTGGCCAACATCTCCTTCTCAGCGCTTCATCCCTCATTTGGCCAGACAAAACGAACATTTGATTATTATAAGAGTGACACTGAGGATAAAAGTAGAGACAAATATTGAAATTTAATAATGCAATATGCATGACATCACTGAGTCCTGCCTATTGACAATTATTCCTGTGCTAAAGTTATAAAACATAAACATATATAACATATATATAACATGTCGAAAGCTGTGTGCTTTATCGCTTGGCTTTTGAAATATTGTTGATATTTCAGACAATATGCAGGTTTATAGTATAAAGGTTAGTGTTTCTATTATTTTTTTTAAGTCTATTGACCTCTTATTCGATATTTGTGGTGTCTGGCTACTGAAATATTTTTGGACATCAATCCTCTTCACGTTATCTATTTCCATATGCAATTAAAAGAATAATCTAAATGTTTTATTTTTTTCTGTTGTAAAAGAGAATACATCATTGGTTATCAAAGTTTGTTTGAGCGAAGTTGTCTCGGGACCACTGTCATTTAAACCGTGTAAAATGTGTGTGTTAAATTAAAGTACGATGTTGCATCCACTCGGGTATCTGACGATATCCTTTCATTTAATATTGAATATAAGCCAGAGAATAATGTAACCGAGAAAAACAGAAAAATGCAACTGAGTTTGAAACTTTTAAACCATTCCTTTTCTCCCAAGTATCTCTCATGAAATTAACGTCACATTAACTGCAAATCACCACACGGTCATATATTCCTCTCGTTTTGAGATCCCATAAATTTGCTGATACCAATACAGTCGCACTGTACTCCTTGCCTCACGCTTCTACCAAAACTGTGTCTGTTAAAGCACGTTCCCTTCGGAGTCTGCAAGATCTAATATATTCCCTCTCGAGACGATCATTCAGCGAGTACTGCCTAATACCTATAGTCGATCTGGGAAAATGCATGCTGCTGGAGTTAAAGGCAGTGATTTGTGTGCCCAGTTATTATCTAGTGGAGGACAACAAGCATCGAAACAGAAGCTCCAGAAAAGAAAGAAAGAAAAAAACTCCAAGCAGTGTGTTACAAACACAAAACTTCTCAAATGCTGGGCAACTTCTGCGATATCAGAACAAACTACCTTAATGTAATAGTGCCTTTATGGATAATACAGTGAAATGTCTTTAAAAAGTATACTCCTTGAGAAAGAAATTATACATAGGCAATGTGAAATTAATTTGCCATACCTTCTTTCAGATAACCAAGAGAATTCTCAGGGGACGTCCAAAACGAAGAAAGAATCTGGTGCAGAAACCTGTTTTCAGCGCGTCTTTATCTGGCAACTTCCCTTCGGGTTTCGCTTAGTGCTTCTGCTGTGTTCGTTGATGTAACTCTGCACTTTCTCTCCGGTCTGAAATACAAGTCTAAACAGAAGGGCTGTGCCCTCAGCCGCGCCTATGTTGTCGGCAGGTATAGCTCACACCCAAAGGACATGGGCCCTGAAGACACCAATTTTATACTTTGGGGCTGGTCGGAACTGGAAGTAGTGTCGCTGGGTGTGTGCAGGTGTGTACGGGCATGGTTAGTAAACCTTTACAGTTACACATCTACTTAACGTCCATACCACCACGTGACCGAATGATCGATCATGAATTAACATGTTCTTGAATATTTTTTTACTAAATCATATAAAAGGTCTTGTGTAAGGGACGAAGGGGTCTGCATAAGATATATAAAATATATAACCAATAAACAATTCGACCAGGTCTGTCTATTTTTGTGTATTTGTTTGCTGTACACAGTTTGTATGTTTTTAATTAACGTTCTACAGTGTTTGTTCAAGCAGTAGGCTTAAACAGCAAACATAAGTATTTGTCCCATGGTGAGGTATAACTGCTTATCTTCTCATTTGTGTACAGAAGGAGTAACGCTAGTCTGCCTTTTATCCGTCTTTCCTCCGTGCGCAAAAGATTGGCACTAATTTCATGGACGTGGAAAACAAGGTGTCTTGTTCGCTGGCTAGGAGAATGTGAAAACTCAACAAATGTTTACAGACTCTGCATCCGTAATTATATTTGCATTATTCTTGTGAATCATAAAACTTTGGGGTCATATGTAGCCTAGTCTAGAAAGCTCCAACTTTTGAAGCTGCGTGGCCTCAGATAACTGACCGCATACCGTAAAGGTTATGTTTTAATAACAGCTCGGAGAAAATTGTACCCTGGCAAATACACTGAAGTTAGACTGTCCTGTCCTTAATCAAACGACGTGTTTTGTGCACGAAGACAACAATAAAGACAGAGACAAAATGTGAATGTATTCTTAACCAACGTTTGAGCAATACGATCAGTCTACGTGCAGTATTGATTTCTTGAAACGATTCACAGTTAATATGCGTTTCCTTGTGGAATGGTGGCAAGGCAGCCTACACTGACGTTTTTCCAAAATTGTTATCAAAATTATCATGTCTCAACTTTATCAAATCAGTGACAGTTTGTACGGTACCACTTGAAGTCAGATTAGTATCAAAGTATTAGTTATTAAAACTAATATTAATTAAATTATTTGTGTGATCACATTCACGATATTAGAGATGGGTTAATACTGTGAATTGAATCACTCTGTGGAGCTTATTATCCTGTCTAAAGTGAACAGCATAGTTCAGAAAGTTTGCTGGGTGAACCATCAGACAGAAATACTTCTGTTTGCAGGCATAACTGAAAAGAGTGTAGCTGTAGGTTTTACGTGGCGAGGGCATGAAATGTTTTGCTGGGTAAATAAGGTTCTGGTGTTTCATCCAGGCATATTAAACTTGATCGAGTGATGCTGTTATATCAGTCACCCAAGTTCACACAAGCCCTCCACCTGCTGTCCCGAGGCGCAAATCTCCCCTTCCATCGCGCCACGCCCTAGAGAAGTATCCACCCCTGCATGACTCATTAGCCTTTAACTCCGCCCCCGCTAAACCACCCTGAATGTGGGAAAGTAACACTCCTGTTGAACTGCTGAATTTAATGACAGGCTGCTATAGCTCCACCAATTATCCGCTAAATCTCTCTCTCATTTTAGTTTGAATTTGGTCATGAGTTTGTTTATCGTCTTCTAATGTAGAATAGTTATGGTTTGTTGATTATTAATGACACTCCTTGCACTCTACATCTTTTAAAGTTACAGTGGGTAATTTTACAGGCATTTGGAAAACAGTGAACTTCATACAGAACAGTGTACAAACCAAATACATATGGTTATGACAGCTGTAAACCTCATATGATTTTCATGAGATATTATCAAGAAAATGTGTGATTTGGCTTGGTTTATTTTTAGAATCCGAGCATGAATAGTTGCAATGTGATCTATCTATTCCTGAGGATGACTGAGGCAGAAAACAGGGACACAAAAGGTGTTTTGCTTTTTATCTAAATATTTTATCTAAATAGTGTACATTGCAGCATTTGCTTAGGAACAACAACAAATGACAATAATATAATGTGATGGCATATTACATACACAAAATGACTTCTGAAGACTGAATCAAAAAGTAGACAATGTCAGAATTGTTTATGGAGAATATGTGAACTGGATAACAAGGAAAACAAAGACTGGGGTAAAACGTATGAATTTATGAACGGGGATGTTGTATGTCAAGTGCAAGTTGTTTGAAACAACCCTGGAGCAGGTTAAGAGGTGGAGATATTCAGGCAGATATTAAACACTTAAGATAATGTCAGAGCATGGTGAGTAATGGAGGGTCACATAATGCATAAAAAAACTTTGCCTTGGGAATCTGATTCATTTCTTTCAATTTGTCACCAGTGTTTTATTCTTGCTTCTGACTCATTGCTAAATTGAATCTGAGCATTATGAATACTGTCTCAACGTGTTGCAGGTTTGTATCTCTGAAGCACGGGTCTTGGTTACCTGGTAACCAAAAGTTCCCCAATTTGCACTCCCTTCCTAAACCACATCAAATGTATCCCAGATACCTTTAGCACACACCCAGGAATGGTAATTGTACATGACATATGTTACAGTCTAAGTGAGCTTTGAGCTGAATACCATTCATTGCCCATTGCTTGTCACCGCAAATGCTTACCGCTTCATTCTGATTACAGCTCAATTTCCGTCTGTGAATATATTGGCCAAAATATGCAGGACTCCATTGGGGGACTGTTCCCAATATTTCATGGATTTTTCCTGTATGGAGGTGTGTCTAACTGAAAGAGTCATTAATATCCTAGTTATGGAAGATTACCAATCTTCATGTTGAAACTGTATGTCACCTGGATTTACCTTACAGCATAAAGCTGATTGGGGGTTCTTCTTGTATTTACCTTGTACTTCTCTGCATGAGTTTACTTGCCCGTTCTGTACCAAACTTTAATTCATCTTCCACCATGTGCTGCTCTGCATTCCACCCTTCATAACGGCTGCTGCCCCTTTCTACGCCTGACTTGCCAATATCATGTTTAAATATTTTTGAGTTTATTATTTTATTTTCTTTTTAGCTTCACCTGGAAATTAAGCGAAACTAAAGATAAAGCTATATGTTTAAGACACTGCTGTTCCTTGGAAAGTTATTGCATTGTTTGCCACATACAGTATGTTCAAAGAAATTTTTAAATACTTGAAATGTCTGCACATAAGATACAACTTCAAGCCATGCAGTCAAGGAATACAAAAACAATGTAATAAAATCATCCACTTTAAGACCGTTTCCCATGTAAGTGAATAGTTTATAAGTTATTTTCTGTAGAAGAACATGTCTAATAGATCTATTGTGTTCTTAATTTGCTGTCTTTGTGTAACTAAACCTATCAATATAACTTCTCATGTTTTCCTTCACTACATAGTCTGAATGCAGCTGAATTTAAAAAGCAATGATGAATAAATTTAACATTAAGTCTACAAGAGTTAACAACGCTTTTATAGTGGTGGGCTATATTGTAAGTATCAGACTGAGATGTCAGCACTCCTGTAACTCTATAGGTTAGGGGTCAAAATACCGAAAAGCTCATTCCATCCTATCACATGAAGTCACAGGACTGTTTGAATGATCACAGTATTTACACTTCAACGGCTCACATATAATTTTGTTTAAAACAGGCAAAAAAAACAGCTGTCTCCCAAATCCCTAAAACAAGATTTACTATGAACTCCAAGCTCAAGGTGAAGGAATTGGGCTGCATTAGTATTATATCCCCTGAGGCGGGTAATATCAGACAGCCAAACTGTGTTATTCAAGTCAGGGCAGGACAGGATTTCCATCCTCTCCCTGCCACACCCTTATGCTGGAGGTGCAAGAAAAGAAGAAACAGCCAATTCTAAGCCAGAATATCACCAGTAGGATTTACTAATACATTCTAAACATACGGGGCAGTCTTGAAAACTAACCGTGACATAGGATTTGATAACTTACTCAGGGTAATTCACAATCTTGTCTTTCCCGTTTGTTCAGTAAATCCTGTTTTAAATCTATAGAGCAGTGTTTCTCAATCCTACTCCTGGAGCCCCCCTGTCCTGCATATCTTCTGTCTATCCTTGCTCCAAACACACCTGATTGAAATTGTTCAGTCAGGTAGGTAGAGCAGGAAAAGATGGAAAACGTGCAGAGCAGGGGGATCCCAGGAGCAGGATTGAGAATCAGTGCTATAGAGGTATGTTGCTGGACGTTATTGAACAGTAGCCTACTCTTAGTGCTCTATTGTGATACAACCAAAGTGACGTTTTAAAACAACGGTCGTTTGAGATCATTTTAGGAGACACTCTTACTGAAAGCAAGTTACATATAGCATCAGTTCATGCAGCTTAAAATTCAACTGAAGCAATTCAGGTTACGCGAATTGCTAAAGGGTAGTTAAACAGGAGGAGAACCTCCAATTCCTTAAAACTACAACAACATCAGTAAAATATTTAGGGTCTTTTCTTCAATGAAATGCATGTGCGCCTGCTTGTGCACAGCTAAATATAACCAAATATGACGCTGAACAAAATTTCGGTAGGAACACATTAAATTCTTCACCTGAGTATGTTTAATTAATGAAAATGAATAAATAAATATGAATAAATGATTGGGTGGAAGTATTGCTAAATATGTTTTAATTATTATTTTAAAACCACAACCTGATTTCAACTATTTAGACAATCTCAAGGTTTTGTTTTTGGTTTCTCTGTCGAGTCCGCCCATTTGAGATGCAAGTGCAGTTGAAGGACTACATCTCCCATGATTCCGTTTTTATGAACTCTTTTCACCTGGAAGTGAACGTTGTTTCATACATTCAAAATTGTAAAACCGTAGGTTGTGACCAGGTGAATTTATTATTAGGCATCTAGCTAGCTGTTGGATTCATTTCACTCATGTACTGGCTTGTCTGTCCCGACTGCAGCACATCTGCTTATCTGACTTGCGAGAACGGTCACTGGAATTAAGCCAGAAGCTGGGTAGCTAGCTTGCTAACTAAACTTGCTGTCTGTTGCGCGCAAACAAGTTAGCGAGCTGCTTTCAAGGAAACTGGCTAATTAGCGAAGTTAGCTGCTTAGTTATTCGGCGTTGTTGCATGTAGTCTAACTTAACTGAATATGTCGTGATAACTCATGGGAAGTTTGCAGGCTGGCCAAGGAAGTAAAAAAAAAAGTTGCCAGCTATCTTGATAGCAAAAGGTGTGCACTAACGAACCGTGTGTGTTGTCTCGATTCAGGTCCTGTTTGTAAGCAAGGCAACTAGCTAAATTAGGCGGTACCGTGGGAGCACCTAATGGTCAAGATGACGTTAGTTTTTGTCAGCTGTATTTGATTGCTGTGAACGTTAACTGAGTTCAGTAGCCTGTCTCACTTCTGTACGGGCAGACCATCTCTTGTTAAATAATTCGTGGTGAAATTAATCTGCTGTCGGTAATTGTACCAAGGTAAAGTTGTTCAGTTAATTTCTTTTTGTTTATATCTGCTCAGGCCACCAAATTTGGGAGAGCTGTCTCGATTTAGTGTTGCCAAATGAAAACCCAAACTAACTACTAACTTGTGATCAATAACGTTGGGACCCTGTCTGGGTTTTTGATTTGAACAGACTCGAAAGAATAGAAATCATTACTTGTCCCTGTTGTAGTTTAAACACATTTAATATACATTTGTGTTATAGAACAAGTATTAAACCCACTTTTAAGACCTTAAATAACAAGAGGGAGGGGGAGTTCAGTTTTGCCTCTGCTTAAGACGGTGTACTCAAGGACGTTGACACCGAGTTAGTTTTTCCCTCTCAGACTTTATTGCCGTGCTGTCTAGTCATCTACAAATGATAGCTGTAACTGTATCGATCGAAAACTTTGCAATTACCTCATGTTAGTAAGCACATCACTTTGTTCTGTCAACAGAATGGAGACGCCAAGTACAAGTAAATCCAAACCAGTGTATCGCACACCGGACGCATCGCTACATTCTATTCCTCATACATCCTGGACCCAAAAGGTAAATACTGATAGTGAGCAGCATAAAAGAGCACGTATTGCAAATAAATTTGCGTATAATGTGTCTGTGTTGTTTTCTGTTAATTTGCATAAAGTGTTACTAAATGTCAGTTATTCACATACATATTCTGTCAGTAATGCACTTTTTTCTTTCTTTAATTTCTTTTTTCAAAAGAACAGTTTAGACTTAAACTGAGTGGCCCCAGTCAACGCATCATCCAAGAGACCCATGAATGGCATTGGTAGATTCCAGGAAAAAGTTTTTTTTTGATTTGTTTTTTTTTTTCTTTCTTTCAGCCGATGAGTGCCTCCTTGAAGGAGAGATTGAAAAGAACAAGACGGTCCTTTAAGTCCCCGTTCTCTGTGGTTAAACGACTTAAGATCGATTCGGAGGAAGAGGACCTAACCGCCTCGAAGGAAGAGAAAAGGGCAACGGTGACCGAGGAAACAGAAGACCCGCAGATCCGTCCTGAAACGGTCGATATCGACGGAAATCACAACGAGCAATCTGATAACGGAAATGACAGAGCCCAGAGCTCTTGCTCCACAGAGGGAACCGCACAGCCTTCACAGACTGACCTCCTACAGCTTCGGGACACCCTAAAGAAAGAGGTGCAAGAGAAAACGGAGACGCTGCGGAGACTGAACATGGTGAAGACGTACAGAAAGAAGGTAGCGGTTTCCATCCTGAACGTTCATTCAAGACATATAATCAGTGATCCAGTATTTGCTAAATAATACAGACCCAGTGGCTCGCAAATATTATAAAGGAGGTTATTGGAAGGGATGATGGATTGCAGAAATTAAACCATTTAAATGTGTTAAAGATTATTTTAGTATTGTACTATTCAAGAGTGTAACCAGCCGTGTTTGTGTGCTTTCTTCCCAGAATGACCTGACGCAGCTCCGGTGTCTGATCGCTAAATGGAGACGGTGCAGTCAGGCAGCGCTGTTGGAGCTCCAGTCATGTCTGCTTATAGACGGCAGGAAGGCCAACCTCTCCCAGCTGATAGACGACTTCGGTCTGGAGGATCGCATGCTGCACTTTGACCGCGATGAGGAGGACTTCACAGACGAATGAACCTGACTGCACTCTGGTACTCCTCTTTACCTTGTTCACCTGTTCCGGTGCTTGAGTTTCAAAAAACAAGTTTGTGCACTTTAACTGAGTTTTATCAACGTGTTTGCAGTGGGAGAGACTGGTTCAACTTCCTGATTTTGTGTTTACCTCTTGCTGTACCATACTGTTGACTGTTTTGATTTTTTTGTTTCTCAAATGTTTTATATAAGATTGACATTTGAAGCTTTTATTCTTCAAAATGTGTAACTTTTCTGAAAAAGGCAACCAAGTAATATACAGCTGTTTAGTTGAAAACCAAAACTGACCAGGCAGCACTACCATCAAAATGTGTTCTGTTCTGCTGTCGGGTCGCATATAGATGATTTCCTGTTTTTCCTTATAGTGCCTCAACATCAGATGTTCAGCTGTGCAAATTAAAGGCAAGAAAATTCAACGCGAATCCAATATTTATTTGTGCAAACCTTGACATTTTTATATAACACTTGAATTTACTGAAACAGTGTAATTTAACAATGTTGTAATAACACCATAGGGTGAGTTTTATGACAGCCAGTGAACTTGTGTGGACTGAAGGCTGCAGACTGCAGAGGTTGGCATGTTCCCTCTCTCAGTCGTACTTCAGATGTGTGAGGGCCGGGAACGTCCTCATCCTCATCCTCTCCACCTCGGCTCTCAGCTCCGCCAGCTCCTCCGCCTGGGCTTTGGCCAGGTCCATCAGCCTCTTCCTCTCAACGATCTCCTGGTACCTCTCCTCCCCGCTGCTGTGCTGGGACTCCTCCGTGGCTGTTTGTTTTTAAAGCAGAACATTTTAAATGACATGACATTCATAACCTGCTAGTGTCTCGCTGCATTTCAGCAGCTATCTGGGGCAGTCACATGTGTGCAAAGTGCCATGTGAATTCAAAACAACATGCTTAGTGGCAATTTATATTACATTATTACATTATTGTCATTTAGCTAACGCTCTTATCCAGAGCAACTTACATAGGTTATAATTTTACCCATTTATACAGCTGGATATTTACTGAGGCAGTGGATTAAGCACCTTGCCCAGGGGGACAGGGGCAGTGCACCAGCAGGGAATTGAACCTGCAACCTTTTGGTTACAGGCCCTGCTCCTTACCACTATGCACTTCTCTACTAATTTAGAGAACAGAGCATCCACAAACTCATTTGGATTACCTGCATTACCACCATATGGGACAGACATGCAGTGCAACAGGGAGAGAATTCAGATGATTTACAGGGAGATGGATAGGTCGGAGCATCTGTGAGCTATTGTTTTGTTACCTATGGCTTCGCATATGAGCGTCCTCTCGGCCACCGTGACCTTCAGGCTGGCTATCTGCTCATCCAGGTGGATGCTCTGCTCAGCCTTTTGTCCCGCTTGCCTGGCCAGCTCATCGATTAGTTTCTTAGTGTTCCTCAGGTCTTTTCTGTGAGTCTTAAACGTTTGAAAAGGGAAATTTCTCATTAACAATTAAGTAAAAAATGGAGCCAAATCATTTATGCATCATTCTTTGTGTTTAAGCAACATCAACACCAAAGTACTGTGCTATGTAGTGGATCTGATAATATAAGGTATAAACAAAATATTGAGAGGACATAAAATGCCAGATTCATGCTATGTAATCTGAGAAGTGTCTTCAGAAGAAAAAAACGACAAAATAAACACACCAAAATATAACGTAATTGCTCACTGTACTGGCCATTTCTGTCTTCAGGTACTCTTTCACTTCCCATGAAAACATAAATATAATATTAAAACTGACAATAACTGAGAATGATTGAGTAACAGGTTACCGTGCAATCACTACTTACCTTTTCCTGCAGTGTCATGTTTTGTTCCACATTTGAAGCCTGCTTTTGCCTACGCTTGTCATGATCTGTTGTGCCCAGGTACTTCAAAGGAGAAAAGAAAATCAGAATTCAGATTATATGAAGACAAATCAGCACCTGTTTTACAGTAATGATTTCTACTAAGAATAATGTAAAAAAAATAATGTACATTTTTCACTTTCTCTAATTTGGCGTGCACCCTAGGTCATTCCGAGAGCATGTAAATGTCAATCATTTATTTTAGCATAGACTGAGCTGGTCTAGAGCAGCATCCTGCCCTTCTCCTTCTACCAAAGAAAACAGCTGTGCTGAACTCCACTAATGTTAACAAACGCTTGCGTGCAATCTCATGTATGTTCTGTCTGTCGTGATTGTTTCCCAGCCTTATGTGATATGCATCCACAGTGACAGCCTGTGGGAGTGGTTTTTTGAGGAACGGTTTTCAGGGTTATTAATTCCGGAGCTGAGCAGGTACTGCGCCCCTGTTTGGAGGACGCAGTGCTTGCTTCAGCCCGTTTGTCTCGCTGAATGCAGGTGGGGTATCGTACCTCCTGCAGCTCCAAGGTAACGCGCAGCATCTGGATATCTCGCGCCTTGTTGGTGAGGTCCTCTATCTGCATGGACATGCGTTTGTTCTCCCACTCCTGCTGAATGATGCCCTTCCTGAAGTCCTTAATCTCCACCATGGTGGCAATCTTCTGGTCTCCTAAAGCCTGGGAGAAGACAGGAGTGCATGTCTTTAGCCTCATCAGAAAACGCTTATGACCTTATTCCAGATGATGTCATTCATACAGCTTGGTTCAGTTTTGACTCAAGGTGTTCCTGAGGATTGGAGTGGACCAGAATGGTCAGTCCATTATAAATGTCCAACAACATCAAGCATTTGAGAACAACCTCAGTGTGTGGTTAAACTTATTACATACAGTGAGGCATACCAAATGTTTCTAAATCAGCTTATAGGGTGCATTAACTTAGTGTGCACTTGGCATGTCCAATTAAAGAGTTTTACTGGGGGGTTTGATTTTAAATATTTAATTTGTCCACATAAAAAATGAACAGGCTCCAATCGGAGAGCCATGGTATGGTAAATGATATCTGTAGGGTGTATTTCTCATCTTTCATTCTTAGAACTGTTTCCTTTTAAACAGGAATCACTACATGGAAAAAACCCTATAGGCATAACTTAGCACTGATTAAAATGTCTCCAAACATGTCAGAATCGGTCCTACCCTAATGGTTGCATTCAGGTCCTCCACCATACTCCTGTGGAGGAGCTGTGAGTCAGAGAAATCTGCGATGAATCTGCCAGTCTCCACCTCCACCTGGCCCTGTTTTAAGAGGATCTGCACCATCAGATCCAGCTGGAACACCATCTTTTCCTCACGCAGGCTGCCAAGAAACAAATAGCACTTTGGAGTGTGCGTGTTGTTACAGAATTCAACAGTACAGTAATGACAGAGTACAGTGTATACTTAGCCATGAGCATCAACTGTAAATCCACAGAGCTGCTCTGGGTCTTTTTAAAAATGTTTCGCCGTTCTCACCTGTTCAGTTCAGCCATAATATTCTTTATCTTTAGTTTGATAGCATCGTCTTCATCGACTCTTCTCTGCAGAAAAGCCTGCATCTCGGCTAGAGTCAGTGCCCTCTCTTTCACCTGCAGGAAATGAAAAGGGATCAGTGGAAATATTCTCGCATGAGACATGCTTTACTGCTGCCAGTGTGCTATTTTTGTGCATTGTGAATGATCTATTATCTGTATACAGAATGTACACTGTTTACACATTACGCAAATTGACAATAAACACATTAAGCAATGGTAAAATTGCACTATTATCTAATTTAGCAATTATCTGTTGAAAGCATTAACGTGCTGTGGACATTAATCATTCTGAACATGTTGGAGGAACTTGTAAAGAATGTCCCCAGGTGATTTGCCAAAATTGTGAAACAGGAGTAGCAGCACCATCCAGAAATGTCTGCCCTGCAGCTGAGGGGTAATGTTTCTGTTTGTTTTTTTTTTTTTTTGAGGCCTGCAAAACTGGATTACCCCCACTGTTACCCCCATACAAAAATAAGAGAGTATCATTAGGTTAGTAATTCTGATTAATTAGAATAGTTCTCAAGATTATAACTGTATAGCACCCCCAGAGAGCAAACCTGCAACTTTTGTTACTTATTTGCCTTTGTAAGTGTCTCAAGATAATTGTCTGCCAAATGACCAAGTGTAAATGTAACAGTAAATGCAGCTTCAATGGAGCTCTATAAGCAGTACACCGCACTGCCACCCTGCCGCTGTGTTACAGCAGAGAGGGGGGGCCTCCGTTCTCCAGCGCTGTGCCCTCTGCTCCTCTCACCAGCTGTTCACTCTCCACTTTGGCTCTCCTGGCCAGGCAGAAGCGCTTCCACACGGCGGGGTCCAGCTCCTCAGGCATGTTGGCCGGGTCGTCCAGCTCCGCCATGGCCTTCATCATCAGGGACTGGCCCTCGCTGGCCCCCCTGCCCGACGGCGGCCGCTCTCTGCAGGAGCTGCTGTCCGTCTGCGTCCTCATCCTCGGCACCCTGCACACCACAGCCACAGTCTCACCCGCTGCAGGACGCGCTTCCTGCATACCGGTGCGCTGACCCTTTCAACAGCACCGGCGCACGGGTAGGTTTCCACACCGTCATGCCTACGTACCTGACGTAATCTTACCTTGGTCTGCGTTTGTATAACTTATACAGCTGATCGACCAGGAGGCAAGGAACATCAGGAAACTCCCTCCTGAACCCTCTGTCAAGCAGCTGGAGGGATGGTGAATATATATTGTATGTAATATGTGAATATACACGTACTGTACACACACATGCATACACCCACATATATGTATGTATGGGGCCAAGGTTTTCAAATAATTCTCATTATAAATATATCTCATTCGTATTTCACATATATACACACATGTATACATTCTAAAACACTTTACCATAATATAGAATGATTTCGAACAAATATATTTTGGAAATGCATTAATGTGACCAAAAGTTGTACCTTGTCCTCTACAACGGCAGTATCGTAGACCTCTCGGAAAGCATCCACAATCTCTTTATATTTGTCTATCTCCTCCTCAATGTCATTCTGTCAACAAAAACATTGTAAGTGGCACCTAGATTGGAAAGTACAGAAAATAATGCAAAACCATCTTCAGTCCAAGATTTAAAAAGTTTTTTTTTTCTACCAAAAATACAGTGAAATATGGACAACAGAATATGTAACTATATCTTATGCTGTGCAGATGCGGTTGCCATAAATCATTTTCTACAAATGTTAATTATTTTCAGTGAAATTAAGAAATAAATCAAGAAGTAAAGAATAAGCAAAGATCCTACCTTTAGGGCCATTGATTTGTCAAGCCTGTGGCTAAGTTCTTTCTCTCTGTTGTGAATTTCCTCCTCCATCAGGAGAGAGTGGATCAGATTGGCAATCTTCAGCTCTTCCTAAAAATATACAGCATGGAAATTGCTAACGTGGTGTGTCTGGCTCTGTTTCACAGTTATTTTAATATGAAAGGGAATATGTGCATAGAAATTAAATTCCTTTAATTATGCCTGCATTAACTTTACTTACATGGTCTACTATTACTTCATGAAATAAAATGTTTTACTGCTAAAGACCCATGACCGTAAGTGACCCAGATACACCCTCCGTGCACTGGAGCCAGTCAGAATCTGACATGTTGACAGTTTTTTGGATGCACAATGATACACCCAAATGCATGCCTGTTAACGGCACTGTGTGGGTCCACGCCCTTTGGAAATCCACACGCTAGCTGCTAATTCCATGGTTAAAAAAGGCTGGGTCATGTGAATTTACCCCTGTGCTCAGCCAAGTTCAACGCATGTATCCTCTTTCGTAAAAGGAAAGGTTTGGTCACAGTGGACAAAGGGAGGGCCAATCACATTTTAGTCACGCTCTTGCACAATTCGAACATTTGGACAAAATCATTTTGCAAGTTGGAACGATGGCATTTTTTAATTTACTTTTATCAGTCTGTTCTGTTAAGCTCCATGTCCTGACCTGTACATTACAGTATGCACATGACTAACTCTCTACAGGCAATTTTCTTTTCATCAAACAGGACACAGAGGATTATTGTTCTGAATAGTCTTTCAGACTGGATGCTCCACTCTGAGACCATCAACGTTCTCTCTCTATGTTCTGAATTACCAATCCGAAGTGATGTAGAAACTGCATTTGAGTTGTCATATGTGCTTACGATGGCACTGAATTACCACGGCTAATCTCTGATGAAGAGGAGGTTTTACGAAGTGCAGAGGCTGACAGATTTATGAATAAGAGTACCTGCTGCTAAACGTTATCTATAAATCATTTTTACAAGGGGAGAATTCCACCCTACAACTTACAATTAATTTAGCCAACGTGTCCTGATGAAAAGCGATATGAAATATTCGTCTGGAGATGAAAATGCTTGAAAGAAAGAGATGCTGTCTTTTACTCATACTCATCAGGAGAGCAGAAGGTTCTAAAGCCTACAGTGCTGACTCCCCAGAAAAGAAAGAAACTGGTTTGCAAACGTTTTCTTTCCTTCTAAGACCTGCTGAAAAACAGAGCGTGCCTGGACTCTCCCTGCAGCCAGCCAAGGCAGCACCTGTGCCACTGACTGCATACAGGTGATCTGCACAACAAGACTGCTACGCTGTGTACCTTGTTTCTGTACGCTAGTGCTTAACATATACTTATAATAGCAACATCAACTGTCAACTAACACATCTCCCATCATAGCAGACAAGATGATGAAATTGTATATGCGTAAAGACAAAGTCCCATTCTACCTGTCTGAGTGCAGTTTAGTGTAAAATCAGTGAGGGTTGATGTTTGATGGTTGGCATCACTGTTCTTATGAAGGTGAGTACTGTCTGTTTAGTTCAACCAAACAACGTGATACTGCAGAAGAGTGTGAGAGAAACACTTTTCTGAAATAAATTTACCTGATATATAACCATTTCAGAAATCACTTTCCTCTCAAAGAGCCGACCCAGGACCTCATCGAAAGCTTGGGTGGCCTCCTTGATGGATGACTGTAATTTCTTCATTTCAGTCTCCAATGCCTGGAGAAAAAATGTTGATCCAGGAAAATAAATTCCATGTACTTGTAGTACCATGTAAATACGCTGAATCGTTTCATATTCTAGTGCCCTAAATCTATCCTAGCAAAATGACAAAGCTGAAATTTCTGTATGTTTTCTTTTCATTGCTTTTGTGTTTTGCCTGCCTTTTGGCAGCTAACACACTGGCAGCAGATTCTTGTTATTGCAACTAAACACAGACGACTTTGACTTTGCTTACGCAGGTTTGCCTGTACAGACCTGGCTGTATTTACTGCAGTGCCATGTTCATCTCACACAGGCAGGGAACTGCATTTCTGCATGCACTGACTCAGCCATTTTACAGGCAGAACAAAGTGCAGTGTAAATGCGGTGATCTCTACACCTTTCGATGTTTCTCCTGCTCCTCACTCAGTTCCTTCGCTTTTTTCTCGTACTCCTTAAAGTTCTTTTTGTCGTCCTCCGTCCACTCCACCATGGGCCTGGACATGAACTCAGGCTGTGGAACCTCCTACAGGTCAAAGGTCAAGAGGTTAGCGCTGTCTTTTTTCACCCTCTGACTTCCTGTTCCTTCCACAGCTGTTAACAACAGTTTGTTTCAATACTAAGTTTCTAAGTATGAATACAAAGTGGACTGTTTTAACTGCTCTCCGGGACCATCTTTAAATGCACTCTGACTTCTGCGTTGAGATTTTACACACTGAAAGAAAAACTTCCTCACCATTTTCAAAATATCTTCTTTCTTCATCTCTAAGACTCCACCCATCATGTCATCCAGGGCTCTCTCTCTGATGTTATCACCCTTCAGAGAAAGACCGGTTAAACAAAGATCAATTCCTACTTTCTTACTTCATTTAAGAGGGAATCATTTTGAACCCTTGTGTATTCAAGCAGCAATCTTTCATTTGTTCTCTGCTTTGCCTAGCTGATTTGCCCACCCCTCTCCATAGCAGAACAAAGCCAAATTGTTCTGCCATCATGGGCTCCTGGTAGCAGCTGGAAGATGACACAGGCAATGTTTAACTCTGGCCATAGGGCTCAGCCTGCAGTCAAGTCAAGGGCTCTGCTGACTGAGCCACTTTGGAGCCTCAGTTGAGTCCTTTTGTTAAGGCATTCTCACTGTACCGTCTGCCAAAGAGAAACAGCACCTCCCGTCCCTGAGTCCCGTGATGTCACACCTTGGCAGCGAGTCGTCTTTGTTCCTCTGTCTTCCTCAGCTTCTCTGCTTTCAGCTTTTGTTCTGGGGTGAGGTATTTTTCTACTTTAACCTGGCAACAGAATAAATCTGTCAAGTTCAGTGGCCTGACGAATCACAAATCAAACTTTGATGTACTGCAATCCTCTGGCAGCAAGAAACCAACTTCAGAAACATTTGTGGTTAAATAAATGTTCCCGAATTTTGGCAGACACTTCATTTCTTACGCACGATAAAAGAGGTGTTGTTTACTTTGCATTATGTGTTAATAGTTAACTGAACAACATTGTATAAAAATTGATTAGGATCACTGCCCAAATGTCAACGGTAGGACTTCTAAAGCACATGTAACACCTTAATCAGATTCCCTGAACAGCGCCACCTGTAGGTTCAACTCTGAGCGTTCTCTGTACCTCTGCGTTGAACACTGTGAGCATTTCTTGTCTCTTGTTTGATCTCTGAGCATTCTCTGTACGTAAAACAGTGAGCATTGCCTGTCTGTAAGCTGATCTCTGGGTGTTCTCCATACCTCTGAGTCCAGCACGGTGAGTGCCCTCTCCGGCCTCTCGCTGTCAGATAGGGTCGGCTCCCACAGCTCCTCTTTCACCTCCAGCTCCGCCATGATCTCAGTGATCCTCCTGTTCTTGTCTCTCGCCCGGTTGATCTCCTGCTCTTTCTGCTTGTACACAGCCTCAAACTCCTTGTTGAAAGCGCTCTTTACTTTGAAAATGACATCCTTAGGTGGGGAGGGAGGTGAGAGGTCAGATGAACATAAGAGAAATAAAACAGCGTTGAAGGAGGTCACACTGATCTCAGAAGATCACACTGTATTGTTACATTACATTACACACAGCCTAGCTTATGTTCCTACATATTATCCATTTGTACCGCTGGATATTCACTGAGGCAGTTCAGGCTCAATGGTACAAGAGCAGTGTCCTACCAGGGAATCAAACCTGCAACCTTTGCCATGTTCAGGACTCCTGCTTTCAGAATACCATGTGCCTGCCATTACTAGAATGATTTTTTTTTGCCATTCAGGCTAATTAATGAATATTTTGTGAACATACTTGCAGTAAAACAGTATAATTTTTATCATGACTATAATCATTTTATAATATAATAATTGCTGTAAATAATATTGCTATCATTGAGAATAAGCCCCTTTGCCACCACAGGGTGGTGCTAAAGAGCCAAACACAGACAGCACTGTGTGTGGGCGGGTTACCAGCAGCATGGTGATCTGGTTGATCTTCTGCTCTCTGACGTGCAGGTCGAACTGGCTGTGCAGGAAGGGGTCACAGCAGCCAAACCGGGCGCTGAGGCTGCCACTCAGGGCCGCGCTCTCCGCTCTCTCCTCTTCCTCATCCTCCTCTTCCTCCGCTCCCGGTGAGTTCATTTTTTTGCCAAAGATCTCCTTCTGGAGCTGCTCGTCAGTTTGGCAAGAGAGATATAGTGTATGACCGCATTCCCAAATGAATACGGAGACGATGTGCGCTATAAGCCATACGTGTATGCAATAGTACACATGGGAAAAATGACTACCATGTCATATTAGCAGGATATCCATACAAATAACTAATTTCTTGCTACAAAGTGTGCATTGCTTTAATACCTGAATGATGGATTCTCTGAAGGTGGTCAGTGTCGCCTTCATATCTGACACCTACTGTTTAATTGCATTGAAAAGTTTATCTAGTAGGAAAAGGGGAGATCTGTTTGGCACACTCACCCCCGAGTATCACTTCATCATTACTCAGCTATTACTTCCAGCTCTTTTTAGTGACTGTCACCAAAGCCTCCTTTCTCCCCCTCATTTAGGGGAGATCGGTGACCTACTTTTTCGTCTGCCAGTTCGATCTGCCTCATGCTGTGCACTCTCTCCAGCTCTTCCTGTTCCCTTGGGAGACGTGCCTTCATGGGGTAGTTCTTCACCTCGTGCTCAGAATGGAAAGCCTGAGAGGTTTTAGACTTAGATCAAGCTCCCAGGCATTCAAGACAGTGGCCTCCAAAGCACTTGGTATCAAAAAATCCGAAACAATCGCGCTTAAAGTATTGGAGCACTTCTTAAAAACCTTTGCTAGACATGACCTCATCCTTGTAGATTATAAAAAGTGCAATTCATAAATGTTGTTAAAATGTTCTTTTGAATACAGTACCTTGATGGCTTGCCCCTTGACCTTCATGGAATCCCAGCATTCTTTCTTGATAACCTCGCACAGATAGGACTTGGCAAGGTTCTCCAGTTCAGTCTCATTTCGGACCTGAAGGGTAAACAAACGCGCCACAAAAATGTTCTGACACTGAGCCCATTCGTGACTGCCCTGTACTCTCAAGCTGTCTCAAGCTGGGGCAGAGAGGGTGACTCACACTTAGCATTCCACCTTGAATAGTGTGGAAGCAACAAAGACCTCGCTATGCATAACCAGATCCAAGGTTCCCATGTTCCAAAATGTTTGAGTGAGTAATAGAAAAATATACATGTGGTTTTTGATACCCAAGCACCAGGCCTTGGCAAAAAGCAAGCAAACCCATTTAATGAGGCGCTCATATTAGTGCTGGCGGAGCTGCTGTCTGCGATGGGCAGCCCCCCCGAGGCCAGTCCTCGTTACCTTGTTGACCTCCTCCTCTCCCTCGGCCTGCAGCCTCTTCTGCTGGTCGATGTCCAGGTTGAACTCCTGAGGCTCCAGTTTTTCCATGTCTGACAGGGTCTCATTCTCACGCATCATTGCCTGGATCTGCAGACACAGCACACAGACACTAACTACATTACTGTCATTTGGCAGATGCTCTTATCTGGAGCGACTTACATGGGTTACAGTTTTATCCATTTATAAGGCTGGATATTTGCTAAGGCAATTCTGGGTTAAGTACCTTGACCAAGGATACAACAGCAATAACCCAGCAGGGAATCGAACCAGCAACCTTGCGGTTACAGGCCCTGCTCCTTACCACCATGCCACACTGGTGCACATACATCTCTGAACGTAACACCTTAGCAATGGAACATCGTACAACCCAGTGAATAATAATGAAAATACTCAGTATGGAAAACTTCCTGAAAATATCCAAAAAGGACAAAAAATTTTACTTAATATTAACCCCAAAAGGGCATAGAACAGGTTGTTGTTAGTTGTGATGTGAAATGTATTTAAAAAATTAATATGTCCAGCTATCTTTTTAAGTGCCTGTTAAATCCTTGGCCTTAAGGCAGATGTGTAAGTGCTTGGTGTAACCAACCAAACACTCCTTGACTGTTACTGTCTCCATGCTGTTTGCAGTGGACTCCACTGTGACTAACATCCCCCAACTGGTCCAAGTGACTCACTCATGAGGGTGAGTCATTCGTGTGTGTGTGTGTGTGTGTGTGTGTGTGTGTGAGTGTGTGTGTGTGTGTGAGTGTGTGTGTGTGTGCGCGTGTGTGTGTGCGTGTGTGCGTGCGCACGTGTGTGTGCGTGTGTGTGTGCGTGCGCACGTGTGTGTGCGTGTGTGTGTGCGTGCGCGCGTGTGTGTGTGTGTGTGTGTGTGTGCATGTGTGCGTGTGTGTGTGCGTGCGTACATGCGCGTGCGTGTGTGTGCGTGTGTGTGCGTGTGTGTGTGTGTGAGAGTGTGTGTGTGAGAGTGTGTGTGTGAGAGTGTGTGTGTGAGAGTGCGTGTGTGTGTGTGTGTGTGTATGCATATGCATATGCGTGTGTGTGTGTGTGACAGTGTGTGTGAGAGTGCGTGCGCGCGTGTGTGTGCGCGTGTGCGTGTGTGTGAGAGTGTGTGTGTGTGTGTGTGTGTGCGTGCGCGTGTGTGTGTGTGTGTGCGTGCGTGTGAGAGTGTGTGTGTGTGCGTGTGTGTGTGTGTGTGTGTGTGTGCGCGTGTGTGTGTGCGTGTGTGTGCGTGTGTGTGTGTGTGTGTGTGTGTAACAGCGCGCTCACTGTTTCCCGCAGCTGCCTGACGTCTCTCCTCAGACTGTTCCTCGCCCCTGCGTACTGCTCACTCTCCTTTTTGATGGCCTGTGGAAACAGCAAACCTCTCAGTACACTGCATGACTGGAAGACAGGGTGGAGACATGTGTATCTTCTTTGTGTTCTGAGTCTCTGAGACTGCTTTTGGCATGAGTCAAGGTGCTGTTACTCAACCCATACACAACATGTACCCGCCGGAGGACACTATGGCATAGGCAATATTAAATCCTATCCCACAATGCAGCATGTTTGATGGGCACCATTAATCTCCATTGTGGAGCTGACAAAACTGCTTCAGCTCACATGTGTACATCAGCTTAGAGTCTAATTTATTTCATCCTCATTTATGAAGGGCATCTCAGTGTCACATTGTGTGTTCAAAATACAAGTCTAAAACACCTATCTGTTTTTATGTATTATGTAACATCAGAAATCACTTGGTGAAATGCATTTCATAATGGAATTACTTGTATACCACTTACTAATTGCAGATGTTTGACAAAACCATAACAGAAAGTGAATCACAACTGATATCAGAGTGTATTCATCCTTGTATTGGGTAACAAGACACAAATCATTTCTGAAGACATGCCTCTGCTATTTTTAACACTGCAGATAAAATCCATACATGTGGAGCAATCCCAGAAAGGGGGAATTACAAAAACAAGCACAGCTGCATTGTATTAAATAAATCACGGGGTGTGCTTTGGCATGCAACACAAATCAATGTCTTCAGGCTGACGAGAGGGGGAGAGAGGTAGAGAGAGAGAGAGACAGACAGACAGACAGACAGATGCATATCGCTGACCTCCTGGTGTTTGTTGTCCAGCCAGGTGGGGTCAGAGGGCACAGCAGAAGAGACGCTGGTGTAGCTCTGATCCTGGGCTGTCTCATCAGCACTCTGTTTCATCCCACAGACACAAAGACAAGCGGTTGTGGGATGTGTGGCGGAGAGGTTACTTAGACAGGTAGATTTCACAAAAGGGGAGGCGAATAAATGTTCAGCGTTCTGTAATGTAATGCTCTAAATTCTCTGTATGGACTCACTTTATGCCCTTTGTGCAAAACAACAGGAAGTATTCTGTATTCCTGCATACACTGAATACATTTAATTTTTTTGGCAAAATATGGACAATATTTTCCCATGGAAAAATATACTATCAAATTCTATTCAAGACTCTAAGTGACCATTCAAAACTCCAGACATGTAGTGCTTTTAAAGAAACAAAACCGTCATCGTTGAATATAGTTATGATACTGTAGAGACATTGCTGTCTAACATGCAGAAACTAAACCACTTGTTAGCATGGTTTAGATCTGAGTTTTAGATTTAGATTTAGATTTTTAATTTGCTTAGCACACACCCAGTGTGAATTACATAGCTTTCATTTTACACACTATCCATTTATATACTTGAATATGTACTGAAGCAGCTTAGATGAGCAAATCAGAGGGACCTTGCATCGCCCTTCCTTGGCAAATTCAAGTGTAATTTTTGGGTTTCAAGTCCAGTCCCTTAACCCCTATGCTATGAAGACCTGCTCTCATGTCCGAGACCTGAGACAGAGCTGGGGGGTTCCACTCGGGCAGCTGGCTCAGAGTGGGATTCTCTGCAGAACGGGAGCTCTCCAGCGCTGCCAGCATGGTCCGACCGTACCGCGTGGCCTCATCAGCTTTACTGCGTGAGTTTAGCCTGAAACACACGAAAACCATTAACGCAAACTGCGCTCATCAAAGTTAGATCACTCTCTTATAAACCATACACTCTATTAAATCTAACCATGATGTGATTTGTCTTTGATTAAACCATACGAAAATTAAGCATTTTTTATTACATGTTGTTAATGATTTTTGGAAGTTGTTTGATTTTTGGATTTAAAGTTCTTTCCTTTGTCAGGTGTGTACTGGGACATGACTGGAAATCTCACAGTACAGCAAACTTCCTACCTGAGCTGCATACAGACCATGGAGCCATCCTTATGGCCAGTGGTAATGAGGGTCTGACCGTCTGCGCTGAAGGCCACATTCCGAACCCCACCCAGCCAACAGGCGTGACATCTCATTTCAACATACTTCTCCTGCGGATGGCAAGATGAACACCCATCTCAGAGGTAAGCAGATCTCACTTGGGAAAAATTCTCTTCAATTTAAATCTTTTAAGCCTTATGTTAACTTAGCTGAAATCTATCTGCAAGAGAAGAATAGGAATAGGGCTTTAAAAATTGAATATTTTTTAAATGATTTACATCTACTGTAAATCATTTTAGAAAACATGTCCATGTGAAAACATGCTTCTTGTGTCACAGAATACAACTTCGTTCCTGTCAGAAACTGTATGCGAGTTGAAGAATAAACTTTGCTTTAAGGTGTTAGCTACAGTGACACCAGTCCTCACTATACTGGAAGTCTCTCGAATTCGCAGGAGTCCATCTTTGCCGACCGACGCGAGCCAGAGCTGGTGTGGTGACAGCAGCAGTGATGCAGGGCCCAGGGGGTGACCCTCCACTTCCTGTTCCGGGGTCAGCTTAACCACCGCTGTAGGGGTTGAAGACCCTTTACCCTGACGAGCAAATTAACACTATAGGATATTGTGTTTTACATTACAATACATCACATTACATTTTTTTCATTTAGCAGGTACTCTTATTCAGAGCAACTTACATAGGTTACAATTTTACATATTATCCATTTACACGGCTGGATATTTACTGGATATATACTTTGCCCAAGGGTACAACGGCAGTGCCCCAGCGGTGAATTGAAATGGTAGTCTTTCGGTTACGAGCCCCACTCCTTACCACTACACCACCCTGCCTCCCACATTGTAGTATTTTGCAAACCATGGCCAAAAACAACAGCCCACAAATGGTAAAAAATAAGTACCTTTGGGACCTGGAGTCTTTGTAAAGTTTTAGACTTGTTGGAGTAGCCGTATATGTTGTTTTTGGGTCCCAGCACAGCGGAGGAGAGGGGATGAGTGACCTCACACTGGTACTTCTGGAGAAGGTCACTGGACAGGCAGCCGTGCAGGTCTGCACACTCCCCTGCCCCTGCACACAGCACACAGCACACAGTACACAGCTGTTACACACCAGGACCGCTCAGTGTCACCTCCGTCACTGCACAGCAGGCTCGGGTCCAAGCTCAACTGCGCACAGTCATCAGAGATGTCAGAGAGATAACCATACTCTAATGGATAGCTTGTTTTGAATTTCAGATGAACTGCTACTCTGAAGGATGTTGTCTGTATCCCATCCAATTAACATGTGTTAGACTGCATTTGAACATTCTTCTGCTACCAATGGTAAGATTAACACCTATACCTACCTTAGCAGTAAGCAAATCTTATAATTGCAACGATTATTTAAGCCTTCCAGTATCTTCACATGAATGAAATCTGTATGAGAGAATCTAATATTTTAATATTAAATGAGTAAATCTACTGTACATGAGGTTAATCCATTCCTCCAGTAACAGTACACTATATTCCTCCAGGTACCTGTGAGCTGCTTGATGGGGAGAGAGAAAAGCACCAATCGGCTCCCTTCTTTCAGTGGCCCCTCCTCCTTCCCAGCACACAGCGCCAGCACTTTCACCTGCTTACTGTCTTTGCAGTACTGAGTGGACAGGTCCACGATGGCACCTGCTGCTTCTGCAACAACAGCACACCAGGTGTGTCAAAACACTACCTCATATGTGCACCAAGACTTTACTCAATAATTCAGTTATGTCTGGGAGGCATATAATACAAATACCTGTGTATCCAAAGATGCCAAACATTTTAGACGGTCTGGCATCCAAAACAAATATGCTTGAATCAGAGGCCCCAGTGATGAGAAAGTTTCCTCCTTGGTCAAAACTATTAAAAAATCACAAATATGGACAGGAATGACAAGCAAACCACAAAACCAAAGAATAAAAACACCTACTGACAAAAACGTTTGCTAATAAAAGTGTCAAAAATAGTTTAAACTGGACTAGTACAGAATCTCCAATACATTTACAGTAAGGAAAAATGAACTTTTTATCGTTTGCATGGTTCAGACATTAAAGCATAGCATGGTATCAGTTACGATCAGTTCTGGATCACATAATGATCGTAAAATGAACAATGTCACTTAAGACAAACACACAGGTGGCATAAGCACTGGTGACGGTGCAGATTAGATTGCTCTGATCCGCTTGCCTGAGGTGCTCCACAGGCACATGGTAGAGATGCAGGCGGTGAACCATGCGGGGCCCCTCCTCCCTGGTGAGGTCCACAAACAGGACGTGTCCAGAGACCGTCCCCACGGCAACGTAGTTAGCGGTCGGGCAACATGCCAGGCAGGTCACCTTGGTAACAATAACACATGAGATATATTTTCATAAATGTCTGTCTCACCAACCATGGTATTCTTAACTCCAGCAGAGTTAGATTATTATCCCAGCAGAATACTTGCCATTAGTTCTGAAGAAAAAATGGAGCCTTCATCTCTGCTTCTACATTACATTACATTATTGTCATTTAGCAGATGCTCTTATCCAGAGCACTTTACATAGGTTACAGTTTTACATGTTATCCATTTATACAACTGGATATCCACTGAGGCAGTTGTGGGTTAAGTACCTTGCCCAAGTACAACAGCAGTTGCCTAGTGGAGAATTGAACCAGCAGCCTTTTGATTATGAGCCCTGTTCCTTATCACTATGCCACACTGCCCCTATTATATTTCCATGTGACAAGGCTCATTGGATTTAAATGTGACACAAAAAAGAAAGTCCTCCATCACAGTCTGGAAGGGCTGAACACACCTGTGTTTGGAGAGAGATGGAGCTGATGCATGACTCATCATCTATGGACCATAGCTGCAGCTCACCAGAGTCTCTCAGTGACTGCAAGGTAGACAAAGTAAAGCAAAGAGAATGTATTTTCACTTGCAATTCACATCTCTGGGCATCAGAGGAAGACCACTTATCTCCACATATTTGTATTAAATTACTTCTGTCATGACCACAGGCTTGTTGAAGGCAGACAAAGGCAATAGAGTGCAAAAATGTGTTGTGTCTACTGGTACTACAGCATATGACATATATCAACAGCAAAGATTCTAAACCATCAGCTCAGATTTCCACAAAACTGCCACCCAGGAAAGGCCTTTACCACACAGAGATTCTTCTTATCGGTGTACAGTGGAAAAGCTGCCACAAAGTCTCCAGTTAGAACATCTAAGACTTTATCACCCTTCTCAGGCTGGTCTGATGTGTAACTGTAAATCCGGCCCTGAGGGAAAAAGAGGATGCCATCATTTTCGGACCTATAACACTTGCAAAACAGCTGCATTACACCTGCAATACTATTTTCAATGATATGTAAATACACTCTGAATGTGCTTAAAGGTCAAGCAAGCATGCTGTTTATCTTATGTGCAAATAACATAAAATATAAAGTATTATCACAGTAAAATGTTACTGATAAAATTTTATCCACAGCATGAAGTTGCATCAAGCATGACATAAGTACAGACTGTCTCTCACATTCTCTAGCAATTGCTGCATTGTAAGCTGTTGGAAAATTATAAACTGCAAAGTACAACAAAAGGACGATTTTGCTACTCACATTAGTGGATGAGAGAAGCATCATTTCATAATCAGGGGAGAAGGCTGTATATGTGACTGGCTCTCCTACATCCCAGAGATCCGTTATCTCCACATAGTTCCCCTTAATTTGTAAGCAGCGTAAAATTCCATCCTGTTTCATGAGAGGAAACGGAAGATACATTATAATGGGTCATGACTTCCGGCTGTACACAACCTTAGCACCAAATTATTACAGCTAAACAACTTCTACAATCCTGAAGTCAAACTAAAGACAGACAGACAGACAGACGTGATGACAGAATTAATTCCATTTTCATTTTTGATACAACTTATGGCTTTTACACAATGGGTTTATCTGCTGTCCTCTGAGGCTGGATACGCTTGAGTAACTACTGAACAAACCTCTGTCAATACCCATTATAACTCACTACAACAGCAAAAAACTTGTCTGTTCACCATGAATTGATGTTGGTGATTGACACCAGGAGCTATGTGACTTGCTTTTTTCTCTGTTCTCTTAACAGCTGACTCATACTTGCGGAAAACTGATAATTTGAAGGACAAAGGCTTCACTCTATATGACATTGAAATTATATCTCTGAAATAATTGGTCAAACCTTAGCCGAGTCAGAGTATTATTATGGACAAATCAAATATAAATATTAGGTCTGCCCTTTCTGGGTGTTTCCGTCCATGACTGATTCCGTGCAAATCAGCAACACCTACCCTTTCAGGAAGCTTTTGAAGCTAACTTTTCAGTGTCATAATGAAGGAGCATAATTTTTTACTGTGTGTAACACCTTAATTTGTCAACTGCTATCGTGCAAAGTCTGTTCTGATTAAAAACAATTTGAGGGCAAGTAAAGCATCTTACATTTCCTGCTGCAAAGAGGCCTTCCTTGGATACTGCCATGCTTTGCACACCACCCTGCTGCAGCCGTTGGTCGTTGTCTATACCACAGAAAGCACCCCCCCAAAGATCAAAGGTTAGATCAACACCACATGGCTCCATCTCCAGGGCTCTGCGTTAGTGAATGTGGCTCCGTACCTGAGAGGTCACCGGGATTTTGGGGATTGAGGAGAATGGAGACAGTCTGGCTGTCAGGGTTCACCTGCAGCAGGTGTCCCTCACTGCAGCCCACGTACAGGTCGGAAGAAGCTGTCCAGCACATTGAGCTCGGGCACAGCTTGGCCTTCATCTTTTCTTTCGGCTTTTGGAATGGAGACAGACAAGTGCTGCTGATCAATGGATGCAACACAGCTGTGAACATGTCATTATGTCCAGAACTGAAACACACTGAAATATGCTATACTTAATATCTGCAAACATGATATCTGCAAGCATTCCTGAAGAGGCAATAAGATAACAGTGATGTTACTCTGTTATTTTATGCTAGAAGTTGCTCTGGATAAGAGCTTCTACTAAATAAATGTAATGTAAATTTTAATGTAAATCTTAAACCAAATGTACTTGTAATTGTAAGCAAGCTGGAGAGTGTAGTCCATTTACTGATCTAGTGACCACAAACTGACCACATTACCACAAATCCGTGCGCTTCGTCTCCGGTTAACCCCGCGATAGCTGAGATGGGCATCTTAGGTCCATCGTAATTGAGGGTTTCATTGTGACCCTGTGAGGGTTTGGCCTTGGCCTCTGCCTCAAACACTGAGCCATCAGCTGCTGGGAGACTGATCACACTATGGGACAGAACCAGCATCATGGAAATACACTATTCAGTTTATCGACATTACAGCACCTTCCTTCAAATGAACCTCCTTCAAATTATAATCAAGAGAATTTCCCAAATATGAAAACTGTAATAAAATCTGAAATATAACGAACACAGGAACATACTGAAAACATGTATTTCACAAAACATGCAATGCAAAATCCTTACCAACAAAGGCTTTGCAACTCAGATGCAAAAGAAACTGTCTAGTCTAATTTAACATATAGCCCTTGCAGATTATACACGTGATCATTACAAAAAAGCCTTAACTGTATCCAACCAATCATCCAAACACAACCCTTTTTAGAAACCATCTGATTTTTAATGGCCATGAAAAGAGGCTACAAAATATTTTTATAATGACATATGTAAATAGAGTTGTATGCTGTGATGTTGGAATGCTATAAAGGTCATGGCAGGTGCAGTCAGAGCCGTGGTCTCAGAGTTTACTCAGGCTTACCTTGCTGTCATTACATGAAGCTCTCCACACATTTCAACGTTCCAGACAGCGACTGATGACGCGGCTGTAGCACAGAGCTGCTGCCAGTTCGTGGGATTGAACATCAGATTAGTGACTTCCCTTCCACCTGTCGGTTGACTGCAGAGAACAGTCCCGCTTTCCCAGTTCCTACATAAAAACAAATGTTTTCCAAATTTTGCCTCAGTTACGTGTGGCTGCAAAGACAGGCTGGCATATATTGTCTTGCTCTATTTTAACACAGTTATTCTATTCTATGGTGTGACAAGCTAAATGGCATCTTCGGAAGATGACTGACACAAAAACACAAAATATCTCACCATACTGTTACGATGTGGTCTGGGACGGAAGAGAAACAGGCTAAATAAGGACCTGCACAACTTAATGCGAGAGAGGTATACTCCAGCTTGGCTGTGCCTGTATGAATGAAACCAAAATAGTTAGGTTTATTTTAGTTTAAATACATGTATGCTCTACCAAACATCTTCAGATTATACAGAGAAACTGCTTAATTTGTTTTACGAAAGGCACAATGGAACACACGTTTATGGTGAATGCTTTGGGTAAGGTGAATGTGAATAGATTCGAACTTCCAAACAGATTTACCCTTTAGTTCGTTCTTCAGAACAAGCTCGGGGTAACTGTACACAAATATGGAGGGCTCTGGTTTCTGCTCAGAGAAGGCCAGCATCTTGCGCTGCCCGGTCGCTGTAAACGCCCCTACGCCTCGTCCTGGACTCAGCATGATGCTTCTCTTCTTGGTCTCCACGTTGAGGAAAACTATGTAGTTCCCGCAGGTATAGCACGCTGTTTTGTTGTCCACAAATTCAACATTCTGGCTGGTTAAACCCTGTGCCCACCTAAAATTAAAATCCAAATTAGACTGAAAAACGATTGCGGTAATTTGACATCAGTTACTTCCTGGGTATTGCTGTACTACCAAGAGACTTTAAATGGCCCAACAAGAACCTCATATTCAGAATTTGTATAGACTAAACATTGAGCATTCCTACCTTTTAGTGAGATTCTAGGGAGGAATCGTAATTGTCATCAGAGTTGTTAAAATGTTAGTCTAACACACTATCTAGTTACCAGTTATCGAGCAACAACAACAACAAATTTTAGGACAGGAATGAAGTTTGTAATGATGTATGACCCTCCTAACTAAAATTATTCTAGCTAGATAGATACTAGTCTATTAGTCTTATTATTATCATGATAGAGAATTAGTGATAGTTTTATACAGGTAAATTAGTCTACTGCTAAGACTACTACACTCAGACCACTAACGTTACTGTTAGTGCAATATAACGTTAACATATTGCAACACTAACTGTATGTTAAAACTGTATTACTAGCTAACGTTAGCATACCTATTTGTAAACAGCTAACATTATAAAAAGTTATTTTATTAACAGTTTAATTTAGGAAACTGGTTAGTCCTCACAGTCCTTCATATTATTGTCAATCATACCTGACTTCCAAAGTCCCCAGATTATCCATCTGTGTAAAATCACAATCGTGAAATATTATATTCAATTTATTTATACATAAGATTGACAAATTTTCAAATAAGGAACACACGAAACCGTTTCACTTCGTTACCTTGGTAACCATAACATTCGGACTGGATCCGCCCCGTTAAATGCGTTCGCATGATTGGTCATTCCCATACAGACACGCCCACTGAAGTCACGGCGCGTACCATACAAGACGCAGGAGCGGAGACAGTTTCCAGGTGTTCTGGAGGATCGTTTTAGGTACGTATACATGATCATTTCCTTCTGCACACACAGATATACTGTCCGAATTTTTGTGTAGTTTAAAGTACGTTTAAATAGCATTGTAACTCTACAGGAGCATGCACTCTCAAAGTTATATAATATTGAGTTTGCGTCGCTCGAGAGTCCAGAGTTGTATGACTCTACGATTACCCACGTGATTCAGTTCTCTGCCAAAGGAGGAAGCGATCGGAGCACCGTCGACGTAATTTAAAAAAGTTTTTCGTCTGCATTGTGTTTCAGCTGAATCCGGTCGCATTCTTTGCTGCTGCTGTGAGGACATTTTTCTTCAGTTTCAGACTAGCTAGCAAGCGGCGAATCAAAAATGGCTTCATCTCAGAAGTGTCTTGCCAAAGGTAATGCATTTTGTGCACTTGCAGCTGTCTGTATCAGCTAGAATTACTTTCGATGGAATCGTAAGTAATTGTTATTCTTCGTTTAATGCATATTAGTTGCACACGTAAAATAACCATAACTAGACAGTTAGCTAGCTACTGTAGGTAGCGGGTATATACACTATATCTGCAACAGGGATAGTGTATGTCTGTGGTTAATCCAACGAGCCCTCTGCTGCTCTCTCACTTTGTCATTTTCAATAAGCAGGGTTGTGAACTGAAAAACAGTTCGTTTAAACGCATTCTTTGGGATATACGTCATGCATTTACTTTTTAATCCACTATCAACAATGGCAGTTCGTTTGAAAGACTGGAGGCACAGGCTTTTGTGCACATGGCACTGAAGGTAACTTTAACAGTGACTCAGTAAACAGTGACATTTCTGCAGAGTCACGCTGGACCCGCTTATTCAAACCTGCCAAGAACGCCACTCCTATATTTGCTTAGTTACTTTGTCAGAATGTAGATATCTTTCTAGGAATATCCTTAAAGAAAATGGCTTGTCTCAACTTGCAATGACGACAGGAGCATCTTGCATCTTTGTAAAGGTGGAGGCGGGTGTCTATCCGATTTAATGAGTACAGTACCAGTCAAAACTTTGGACACACCTGGATAAGATAATGGGAAATATGTATTTTAAGACATCTTGATCTAAAGATTTATGCTTAAATGCGTGAACTTTGTTTCTTAGACAAATATAAATAGTGAAGTTGATGCCTATGTATTAATTTCTTCCCCAAAAAAGTTTATTTTTGGCTACTTTGAAGAACCTAAAATATAAGATTTGTTTTCAGTTGCTTAACACTTTCTTGGTCACTTTGTAATCCCATTTGTATTATTTCACAGTTTTGATGTCTTTACTGTTATTCTAAAATATGGAAATCAGTAAAAATAAAGAATAAAGTTGTGTCCAAATTTTTGACTGGTACTGTATTTGTACCTTACATTTATAAACATAATGCATTACAACTGAAAGCCTTAAAATTACTCTCCTTCTCATCTTCAAATGTATGTGTGGTATGTGCACAGTCATAGAAGACTTAAAAGAGCAATATCCAGTTTTTCGCATTCTACTTGGTACAAAAAGGGTTTGAAGACATTTTCCCATGAGAAAAGATTTGGGGAACACCCTTTAGAGATATAGTTTGTGATGACAGTCCACTGAAATAAAAAGGCAGGTCCTTCAATTAACACCCACGCTATTGGGAAACCGGTTGTTGCATGTAGATATGATGGTGACTTTTTGAATAAAAAAAAACATGCAAAGTGCAATACAAGAGGAAAAACACAGGATTGCAATCATCCTTTAATTTTATGGAAAATCAAAGAAATGATCACTTTTGAATTATTTCGCTCCTGTCATCGTTGCAAGTTGAGACAAGTCATTTTCTTTAAGGATATTCCTAGAAAGATATCTACATTCTGACAAAGTAACTAAGCAAATATAGGAGTGGCGTTCTTGGCAGGTTTGAATAAGTGGGTCCAGCGTGACTCTGCAGAAATGTCACTGTTAAAGTTACCTTCAGTGCCATGTGCACCCTTTAGGGATATAGTTTGTGATGACAGTCCACTGAAATAAAAAGGCAGGTCTTTCAATTAACACCCACGCTATTGGGAAACCGGTTGTTGCCTGTAGATATGATGGTGACATCTGATCTATCTGTCCATTAATTAACACCCACGCTATTGGGATAAAGGTTGTTGCATGCTGATATGATGGTGACATCTGATCTATCTGTCCATTAATTAACACCCACGCTATTGGGATAAAGGTTGTTGCATGCTGATATGATGGTGACATCTGACCTATCACATTAGTTAAACATACCTGTCTGTTTCACTTAACAGGAAGTTCTCCCCCGGGTCCAGTCCCCAAGGGGCGTATCCGACTGTACAGTATGAGATTCTGTCCTTTTGCACACAGAGCTCGACTGGTGCTTCATGCCAAGGGTATCAAGTAAGTTATATTAAGGCACAGAAGTGGACATTCCATTTTCAGTTTATGGCATCTGTTGATTCTCATCACTTTATGTGCATATCATAAAGTAGCCTTTAGTTTAATTGGTGGAGTATTGATGGGTCTTTTGAATGAAAATTATTCTTCCTTTGTTGTCAAAGTGTCGTTGCCTGTCACTGACATTTACATTTATGTACATTTATTCATTTGACAGACGCTTTTATCCAAAGCAACTTATAAGTGTGGCAGAGTACAACACAAGCAAATAGGCATATAAGGAGTCAACAATATTAGAAACACTGCAAGTTTAAAAAGTTGGCCAGACAAGGTACAAGCTGAAATAAACAAATGTCAGTGTCCTTTGTTATCTGGCAGAAAAATCAACAGTCTTCTGTTTCAACATTTTTTTTTTTTTATCAGACATGATACTATCAACATTAACTTGAAAGACAAACCTGATTGGTTCTTTGAGAAGAACCCGTTTGGTCTGGTCCCAGTGCTGGAAACTCCCGGAGGCCAGGTGGTCTATGAGTCACCAATCACGTGCGATTACCTGGATGAGGTTTATGCTGAGAAGAAGCTGCTTCCAGCAGATCCTTTTGAGAAGGCCCAACAAAAGATGCTGCTGGAACATTTTTCCAAGGTGTGCCAAATACTCTTCAGATGTCTAGAACTTCATTCACTGCCACTGTGCCACACAGTTTAGTGCAGCCAAATTTCTGTAGGAAATTTTCAAACCTCTGTGCCAAAATACACAAGTATGAAGTCCAGAAGTCCTTTGGGAGGTGGTAACTATTTATAATGAGTCGTCTTATATGTAAAGCCTTACTTAAAAAGGGTCTAAACTGGTATTATACTATATGATGTATATACAGGCCAGGCAGTCATCAAATGTAGTTCAGCGTTGTTTATAATATTGCCATTTAAGACATATTTTTAACTTGGACTGATGTATGTAGATCAGATTAATTTTCCTCTGAAATGTGGTTCAAACCCCAGTTTGTTTTCTTTAAGGTGATACCATATTTTTATAAGATTCCCACGGTAAGGCAGAGTGGAGAAGACACTTCAAAACTGGAAGAAGAGATGAAGGAGAAGCTCAAGAGCTTGAATGAGGCAAGGCAAAATACATTACATACTTAATAATTGTAACTGAAGCTCTTTTTGTTAAGGTCCCCATACAAAACTGAAAAGTGTTGTAATATAATGAGAAATATCTTGTTAATACATTTAAAATATACTAATACAAAGAAGGCTGTAATATACCAAAATGGCAATAATTTCCATATTTTCAGTGTATTGATTGAGCTTAAAGTATCTCTAAAATATGTTCTTAATCTGTTTTATATTATATATTTTATATTTTGTGCTGACTGCATAGATGCTATCATGGCCAGATCTCCCTTGAAAGAGATTTTTAAGGAATAATTTAATAAAGGAAATAAATACTTTCATAAATATTACATTTATACATCACGTTACATTATCAGCATTTAGCAGATACTCTTATCCAGAGCTACTTACATGCAGTAGGTTACAATTTTATCAATTTATACAGCTGGATCATTATGGAGGAAACTGTGGGTTAAGTACCTTGCTTGAGGGTACAGCAGCAGTGCCTTAGCGGGGAATCAAACCAGCAACCTTTTGGTTGTAAGCCCTGCTCCTTACCACTAGGCCACACTATTTATTTATTTGTTATTATTATTATTTTACAATCTCAGTATATTATTTGTTGTATGGGTCCATGGCATATTCCTGTTTCCTGAAGTTATTTTATGTCAATATTTTAAAACTGGGGACATCTATATTGCCACTGAAGATTGATTTTATATTTGGACGTATAGATGCGTAGATAAACAAATACATTCATTTTACTTTAAAGTCATAATGATTGTGTGAGTCGTCTGGAACAAACCTGTGAAAATGTATTAGCCTCTGGTTGACATCCTGCTTTTTTCCCTCCAGACCCTTGCCAGAAAGAAGACCAAGTTCTTCGGTGGAGATTCCATCACCATGATCGACTACATGATTTGGCCCTGGTTCGAGAGGATTGAGATGTATGGATTGGAGCAGTACGTATCCATGCTTTGTTAAACGACAGAGAATCACTGTTTCCATTTCAGGTTCAGGAAGGATTTAGGTACCAAGACCTGATTCACTGCTTCAGCAGTGATGTAGACACCAGACGTCTGTGATGTCAGAGCCATCTGCTGAACGGCGCTTTAGGAAAGTGCAGGGAACACTCTGTTTTTCATGCAGGCTACTTCAGTGCAAAAGACAAGTCACTCCAGCCTCCAAATAATTTCATATAACCAGAGGCCTTTGATAAATGTTGATTGAATGGGAATGTTTTTCACCTTTTCCACCTTTTGTGAACCTGTTTTTCAGCTGCATGGATGGCAAAGCGGAGCTGAAGAAATGGACGGAGTTCATGCTGGAGGATCCCTCTGTCAAGGCCAACGTGTTCTCCAGCGAGACGCACAAGGGCTTCTACAGGACGTACGCAGAAGGCAAACCCGATTACGATTACGGCCTGTAGGAAGGGAAGGTTCTGTCAAGACAATCTGCATTTGCTCTCTTCCTTTGTCTTGATAGCATGTTAAGAGAAAAGAAATGCCTGACACTTCACTGTGTCAAGTTTTTCTCCGCAAAATGTGCTTTAAATCATATTTTTGTTGTATGCCGTGTCTGTTGATTTGTGTATTGCTGAAGAATCTCTTGGTGCAAGTTCAGTGATTTTTTTATAATGCCTGGAAGTGTGTGCCGTAAGCAAAAATGGAAATCAGATGGGTGTTAAAATGTTGTCTTTTATTATTTTTCTACTGAGCGGTAATTGATAATCAAGATTCTGTTTTAGCCAGTGAGAAATCCAATATGTTCTGCAAATAATTTCTTGATCCAAGGCCATTTGAAATATGTTTTATGATTTCATGATTGTAGCTGCACTTAATAGAAAAGCATATGATTTTCTTGGTACATTTGATAAAGAAAATTTTAAAAAATACATGCAACGTGTATTACTCTTGGCTTTCTTTGGTAGATGAGTCATGGGATGAATGCCCATGAGAAAGTGAAAAGGTTGACATTAATTCTGAAAGTGTGAAATTTTGGATTTAATTTCCGAAACATTCATCACAAACTAGATTTGAGTGTAGATGTTAATATTTCAGAAGAAGGACAGTGTTCATTCTCTGATGACCAAATCAAATGTAACCAGCATGTCCTTAATTTAGAATAATATTCCAAGAGTCATATTTTTCATTTCAGGAGCACTGGCTTGAATTTGTCTCGATTGCTGTTAGATTGAAATTGAGTCCACAGGGGCAAATTCTGCTTTTTTGGAAACCAATTGCATTACCAAAGTATACCACAAGATGGCCAGGCATTGTTAGGGGAATCTTATTGTTCCTATTTGGTTGTTTTTTTTCTCTTCCTGTTTTTTTTTTTTTTTTTTTTTTTTTTGCCAAAATGTTATCAACATGATTACAGAATTTGATGAAACTTTCTATGAGTAGGGGGGGTGGTGTGATGATCCTCATATTACTTTTTAGGAGACTGCACTCTAAAGCTGTGTTAGGTATGTGTGCCAGTGGATGTGTAGGTGGGTGCACAGTACTTATTAACCCAAGATGATAAGATATTGCATTTTAGTGAGCTTATGCTATCGCTAATATCCAAACTGCAGGGATAACACAAATTTGCAGAGTAATTGGTGAAGGCCACAACCTGTTATATCCGCCAAGGTATGAAAAGCAGTTTTCCTGCTGTCCCTTAGCCAGCTCCTAATGTTAATCACACATTTCTCCTTTAAGAGTACTAGCAACCTCATGTTATGGTTTCACTTTCAATGCTAAATGAGGTGGAGACATGTGGCTATAAGCTGCCCTTGGGGGAAAAAAAAAGTCATCGGTCAAACTGAGGGTGTTTTCCTAACAAATTGGATCACATTTATAACTCATGCCATTATACTTACTTTGATATATTCAGTCTGATAAAACACTGATGCGTACACTTTTGATACGTGTAATTTCACATTCTGTTTGAAGACTCACTTCTATAGCACTTGCACGTATTCATGAATCAAAACTTCCTTGCCTAAGCTGATCTTTATGCGCCTGTGTGTCTGGCTGCCGCTTCAGGGAAATGTTCGGGATTTTATGTGATTAACCTGTTCATGATGATGTCATGTGCCCATCCTTCACTCTCCAGAATGAAAAATGCACCAACAAGATTTGAAATATGGTTCTGGAGCATTTATTACATGGTAGTAGCAATCACTTCACTGAAATTCGGTGCATACAATCAGGTAAGAAAAAAACAACCGATTGAAAATGATACTATGGTGTCTATATAAAAAATATGTTTGTGCTTGAAATGTGTCACACCCTTAGCATAAAATAAATATGCAGGCCAAAAACATCTTTCTTACCAGTTACGTTACCCGCTGGTGTGTCATGCAGCTCCAGATGTTTTTGATACAAAAAATATATATATAAATATTAAAAAGACTGTTGGTAGTTATTTAAAAATACAGTAAATATAAACTCTATCTACTGCTTGGCCTTTCAGTCTCTTTGTAATATATGACAGGGTGTTTTCAAAGGTACAGTTGACAGAGTGACAGCTGTTTTTTTTTTTTCCTTCATGGATGAGGAAATGTATAAAGTGATTTTCCACTTCTTTAACTTCAGAACCTCAAATAACAGGGTTCGCAATATGTAAACCTGAACTTCATCTCCCCCCCTCATTAGCAATGCACACTCATCTATGTTTGGCTGAACTGATCAATCTTTTTGTGGCTGGAAATTCTGTTACTGAAACTGAAATTAAAATATTCATCATTTTTGAGTATTTCTAGTGCACGCCATATACAGGAAAGAGAGAAGCACAGTCTCTTATCCTAACCAACACACGTGAGGACACAGTATGGCTGACATGTGGCTAAGCACTGCTGTTGGAAAGGAGGCTGGAACACACTGCTTCCTCAAGAAAAGTTCCCTGTCACATCTACAGTTACTATAATACAACTGGTGAACAATAACGTAATCGTGCTATTATACTTTATGACAAACTTACTGTACAGTATTGTATGGTGCGGTACAAAAGATATATTACTGATATAATTTAACAATACTTTCATTTACTATACACTCCCCCTGCCCTTCTATGCTGCCAGGTCAGTTCAGTGCTTTTTAGAATCAGACTCCTTTTAAACTGTTAATAACACAGCAATGGCTCTGTGCCACATGCTGTAAGAAGGCATGGTCATCTCTGCCTCAAAGCCCAAAAGCAGCATAAGCAATGTACATGTGGCAGTAAGGCAGAGATTCAACCTAAATGCAGTGCACTTTCTCTTTAACTTTCAGAGAGGACTTTCAGCAAACGCTGCATTTGATGAAACTCGAATGACATCATGTGTTTGGCAGTCACCAACAATAACAAAAAATTATTTTCTCAGAATCAAAAAATGTCCCTTGCTGAAATTCCCTACTGAAGGCCGCAGCTCACTGTGGTTAGACTAGTATCTAGCCCTAGTACTCAGCATAACCACAGCCCATTTAGACTGCAAAAATCCAGTATCCATTTTAGTCTGTGAAGATTGCTGGAGATACTTTTTGAGAATACAAAAACCCAAATTACATACATCTGGCACTCCAGTGGTACTGGATCAAGCTGGAAAACAGGAGTCCTAGGACTGTAGGCTTGCGCCAATTGTTTGGGGCACGGTGCCATTGGGAAAGTGTGGCATGTACTCCTGTATGAGCACGGAAGCGTTCTTCAGCATTTCGTGGAAGTGCTCCACCGTTTGGGCGTAAAGATGTCTCTGCAACACGAGCGGGCGGAGGAGGTTCACGGGCTCCGCCCTGCAGAATATCGCTGGAATCCCGATCTCTTTCGGGAGGCGGGAGTTTCCGATGAGCACGTGGTAGAGCCGCTTCTCCTGAAGGCTCTTCTCCAGGAACCCCATGACGTCACGCAGACGGAGCTCCAGGTTTTCGGCGCCCCACGCCGAGGACTTCGTGCCCAAGAGCAGATGTAGCAGCACAGTCTTCAGGTGATAGTTAGTGAGGGCACTCTTGCCTGTCAGACCTGTTTGCTTCTTATGGAGGAAGGACGCAATCTGAAGGCATTTAATATGGCAGGAGTTTTCCGGTAAACTTTTGGCTAAGCACTTCAGAAGATTCTTCTCGTAAACAGCAAAGGACAGGGGCCAGAATGTGTCCGAGCCGCTGTCTCCCTCCGAGGGAAAGTGCGAGATGAAGTACGCGTCGGTGTCCTCGAACTGGACCACGGGCGTGAGGTTGAGGACGACCACCTTCCCCGATCTGAACCGGACCTTCAGGGCCCCTGGGGAATCGAGGTTGCGGAAGGCCAGCTCAAACTCGTACTTGTGGGAGATCCTCGCCCAGGCCTTGGTCACGGCGATCTGGAACCACTTCATCACCTGGTCCTTGGCCAGGTAGGGCGTGTCCTTCGAGCAGAGGAGGTCGTCGGTGGCGCCGCCGGTTCTGGGCCTCTCGTTCTTGCCCTGGTGCAGCAGGCACAGCATGTCGTCTCCGAGCTCGGTGCCCCCGCACAGACACCCTGCCTCCCGGGCCCTCACCAGCCGGATCCGGCCGCAGCCCTGCATGTCAGGGGGAACGTCGCCGGCTGCACCGCACCACAGCTCGAACCCGAAGCTGTAGGGCTCCGGCGGGGCGAAGGGCACGATCAGGTCGCACATCAGTGGCTTGCTCGCCCGCCAGCCCTCGTAAATGCTGCCCACACCCAGGCAGTCCTCCACCTCCATGTCGGCCTCGCGGTCGCTGGCGCTCCGCAGCGCCTCCAGCAGGTCGTCGGCGAACCCTTCCACGAACTCGCACGTCCTGCGGGTTTCCTGGGGCGTTACCCGGACGCACCTCTCGTAGAAGCTGCTCAGCACCCCTTTGTCTGGGAAGAGGGGCTTGCAGGCCCAGGCGGTGCCGTCAGTGAGGACGTCCTCGTCCTCCTGGCCAGGCGAACAGGACCCGATGAGATCCTGCCGGCACACCTCGATGGTGAAGAAGATGATCATGGAGAGGGCGCTCCAGAAGTAGCAGCTGTACCCCTCCTCCGGGTCGTCCCGCGCTTCCTCTGGCGCCCCCTCGGACAGCTCCCTCTCCAGCCGGGCCTGCTCCGCCTCCAGCTTCTCCTCATGCTCGCGCATGCGGGCCAGGAGCTCCTCCTCCTGCTCCGGGATGGTGAGGTTCTCTTTCGGGAACAGGAGAGGGTGGTTGAGGATGGCCGCCGCCACCACCACGCACACCCGAGCGATCGCGCCCTGCATACTCGCCGGCGTCTCTGCGAGAGAGAAGAGACGGCTGTCAAACTGTAACTCCTCATTTTAGCATTCATCACATTGCATTACGTTATTGTCGTTTAGCAGATGCTCTTGTCCAGAGCAACTTACAGAGGTTACCACCATGCTACATTGCTGCCCCATTCTGAAAGCTGGACATATGATGTCAAGATACAATACATTACATTTACATTTACATTTATTCATTTGGCAGACACTTTTATCCAAAGCGACTTACATAGGTTACAGTTCTGTACAATGTTATCCATTTATACATTTGGATATTTACTGAGGCTTACTGTGGGTTAAGTACCTTGCCCAAGGGTACAGCAGCAGTTATGCTCAGCTATTTTACAATGGGCCCTATATTTGCTGTTTAATCTCCACAAATTACACTAATAGCTAAACAGGTGGGTTTTTCCATGAACAGTTAATGTATAGGCACCTAACAGATTCACTATCTGCATATTGCATGCTGCACGCAGACTTGATTGCTAGGGTTGTTTTATGCCTTTATATTTGTGACTGTGTGAAGGAGGAGCCTTCACCTGTTCCCAGAACTTAATTGTTTGTGATTGTTTAATTGTCATTTGTGTTTGTTTCCGAGGATCCTCCATCTTCCACTTTATATCCTAAATAACAGATCTGTATCCACTCAATTTCATTGCAAACAGCCTCTTGTCATTGTTTTGTCCTTGTCTTGTAAATGCCTTGAAGCAGCTCACTGGTTAATCGGCCACACCTGGCTAATTAAAGGCATATTAAATACAGGTGTGTTGCTGGACAGCAGGGGGCTCACTTTCTCATCTGACTGTGTGCTTAGGCTGGGTCCTTTTGTTTGTTGGTTTTTTGAATGTTTGTTCTTTTCTGTTTTTTTGTGAGCGGTGTTGGCCAGCATCTCCACAGACTGAAAATATTGCAAGTGAAACTTATTGCAAGTTGTATTATTAGGGTTATGGCTAACACAAAGAGTAGTTCAGTTCAATATTCTCATGAGCTGACTCTGAATTTTAACTAAAACTGACCTTCTGGTGGTTCTATGACCCTGTCAAGATTCTGAGCACCCCCCCCCTACCCAGGTCCCCCGGCAGTCGAGTTGTCTGCTCTAATTATAGAGCTCTCACTGTGACGCACAATGCCGTCAGATATGAAACTGCGCAGCACAGAAGGAAGTCAGATAACCTTTCCTGATAGGTTTTGCAATATGCTGCTGCTGCTTTTTGAGCAAACGCTTCCTTCATTGCAAAATATAGTTGATATTACATTGTTGAAACAACGCTGCTGTACTGTGTCTCCACGATGTTTAACTCAAAAGTTGGTTTTGGGAAAAACAAAAACAAACCTAATGAACTAATATCCTCCATCTGGCAAAGACCCATAATCATTATGTAAGCATTGTACATTCAATTGGACATTGTACTGAAATGAAATTTAAGGTGGAGCCAGGAGGCTAACTCCCTTGGTATTATTTCTCTTGACTTCTTGAATTGATTACATCTAAAATTTGGGCGGGTCTCTTTCAGTTGTTACCTCAGGAAGGAAATTACATAAATTGCTTGTTTGTTAAAGAGCCCTTGCTTTTGAGTTTAGCAAAATAAGCTTTAAGTAACAACCAGTGATCTTACACAGATAATAGTTTGCAAACAGTAGCATTATCATATATGCCATATAGCTAATCATATAATTCTGATAAAGAGGACCACTGATGCCTTGTAAAGACCAACAGTTTAACTATACATTTCATCTTAAGCTTAAAAGTCTTTCTAGAAATCCAACAATGTTGTCTGAACCACACACCACAACTGAATAGCTGTAAGGGTTATTTCACATCACTTGTGGTGTTGCGGTGTGACCACCACACATGTTCAAGATGTCCACACGGATGAAATATAGCCGTGGACCCAAAAACATGCCCGAAACTTCATGCCACATCCCCATTTCAAGTTGTGGTCCAAGCTTGTGCTCTTATGAACACAACTGAATCACTCATTTGTGCAAAATTGGTCATGAGTGACTTACATCTTTACCACAGCAAACCTGAACAACTCCCATGGTGTTAGGCGTTAACCTTACATCCCATCAACTATACCATGACATGATGCGTGACAGCACAGCTAATGTGCTCCATCCGCTTCCTCGAGCTGTATTTCTCATACACTCTCCTAAACCCAACCAAACTCTGTACTTTTCTGCTCTGTTTGAATGCTTAGGTTTTTATCTGGGAGTGATCTGCGCTCTGTAAGATCCCACTGGACAAGCAAGAATGAAGTCACGGTTCTCAGATCCAAGAAAATTTGTTACAGAGATGAACATGTTACACTGGCAACACTTCAACATCTCTTCTCCCATGACTGCTTTTGCTGGGCCCCTGTCCAACATGTAGACTGCATATTTACTCTTTTTATTATTGTAAATTGGTTTGCTGCTTTGTAATACGTATAATTTAGATACATTATGTTCCATAATAGTGCACGGATCTAAACCAATAATCTGGCATGCCTGATGAACAGGAAAGATAAGCATTGGGTAGTCAAGCATCACAAATGATGCGAATTTTATTTGTCATCACAACATTCTATCTCAGCGAAAACATCAGCATGAGCCAGCTTAATCTTATCTCCTCCACGGCTGAGACAATAATGTATGTTGCACGTTATAATGCAATTATCTCAGTAAGTGGCATGATTTTGTGTGTTGTTTTGTTTATGGAGAGATTCTAAACAGACCGGCACTGAAATTGCTCCCAGACTGCAAGTGCAAAAAGAAGACGGAGATGGCACAGCATAAGTAATCAGAGGAAATTTATGTCAGAAGACTCTGCCAAAAAACACACGGACTGGGAGAAGACATACTGACACCAACGTACACGTAATGGAATTCTTGTAGGCTAGTATAACTGTCATTTGCAAATATATTCTCTCATAACATGGTGAAGACCCACCAGCTCTTTCTCACTAAAATTAGTTAATCAAAAATTAGACCTCGACTTTAAATTTCTTTTTCATCAAAGTAGCCCTTTTTCCTCTGTGTACAGAGGTTTACATCACGTGCTACGACAGCACATTCCACGTGGGAGCTGGAAAGCACGGTGATCTCAGCGCGTTGTCATGTTCACTGGGCCTGGTTTGGACGATCAACGACCAGTCAGCTTGGTCTCTTAATTGGCATTGCAGTTTAAAATGAATGTCTCAGATCTTTGTGAATTTTAGTCGAAACACATCAACAGTGTACAAAATCTGGTTCTTTCGGTTTGACGATGTAGCTGTGTATAGAGCAGAGGTGCGAACATCAGTATCTGCTAAATATGTCGTTTGTGTGAACTTTATCAGTGCGCTTAAATTTAGCACATGCAGTCTGAATATCAGATGCGTCCACCCTCAGCTTTGTCACGGCTGGTGACAAAGAAACGAAACTCTGGTCAAATATAACACGGCTGTTAGATATAAATAGGAAACACCTGAAATATATTGCTCCCCAAGCGAAGTTCTGCTTTAATGTTTTTTTTTTTTCAGTTATGAACAACAGCCAAACGGTAGTGTTTTGTAAACAGGAGTATAAGCAGGATATTCTGTCATGGAGAAAGTCAGATCTAATAGTTACTGTACATTGTCAAAGTTATGGCGCGGTGCACGTGTTGACATAGGTTTTATAACCAGTAAAACATATTGGCATGTTCCTGTCCCATTCAAAACCATTACAACTGATTAACAAGCAAATGTTATACACACTTTTAGCAACACATTTCTTACTTGAAATCGTTCAGAAGTGTCCAAATAAAAAACATTGTAGTAAGTTCTGCATTTGGAGCTTCTGCGTGTTTGTAGCCATATTAGAAATGCGAAAGGATGTTGCGGGGTAACGGAGCACTCTCGTAGGTAAAACAATAAAACCTGGCAATCGTTCTTTGCCGCTTAAAGGAAGAGTTTAACGAAACTTTAAGAGTAACAACAGCAAAAGTATCGATCAAGATAAGCATTTTTCCGCATCAACGCAACCAAAAGCTAACACTTAGACCCTGGTACAAGTTTGTCAAATATTTACATGCAGAACAAATGTAGACTCTAGCTATTAAAGAATGACAAATGTGTACAAACCTGACACGACCAGGTAAAGTTTCTAAAGCGAAGAGATCATTTGTTCGGTGGCGAGACGTTCGGAAACGGGCGAAAAGAACGCGCTACGGTAGCAGCCAGTTCTTCGTTTGCCTTCCTACACTAGAGTATGTGATGGCGGGTTTAACTCATTTCCTGAACGTTCAGCCCATGAGAAACTTTTTCCTGGTCCTATAAAAAGCCCACACTGCGTATAAACATCCTCCGGCGAGGTTGCGAGGTTCAGCACAAACGTACCTCACTCGAACCCATATTAAACTGTTTTCCGCTGTCTTTTGATTTAGTTCAAGGATTGGATACTTGAGCAGATGTGTGGCATGAATCGCTTTTATTGATCTTGCACTCAAGTCAGTTGCGGGAACGTTGATAGTGACTGTGTAACATCATCATCATCATCGTCATCAGCGCCGTAAGACTAGCACATTTAAAACCGATCGTTTATTCTGCCACCGCAACCATGACTGTCACTAATAATCAGAATGACATTTATCCAATTGCCGTGATAACAATAATGAAGATTGTTTGTTTGTTTTTCATATACAGAGTGGGGATTATTTGTTTGGTTTCAAAACTTACATTTTTATACAAAAGAGAGCGTCATGTGGCAAACATAGTAAATATTATTAACTGGAGTAGAATTTTGATTAGAATGGAAAAATGTAAATGTAGAATTTCACATTCTTTCTAATCTTGGGCCTTGGTCCATGGCTTTCGTCAGAATAGACTGAAACTGAAATTGTGATTGCACTTCTGTTTTGATTTTTTTTTTTTTTTTACCATATTGTTATAGGCTAAAAGGCTTTTCTGAGACACTGAAGAAGTGTTTAAAAAGTGTTCATCTGCCTAAGCCTTTCTGAAGTCTGGCTAAAGCACACGGCCTTTCTAAACTGTTGCCCGCTACCTAACTAAAATAGGTGTGGTTAGGCTTGGTTAGAGCTTGGGAGACCTCCCAAGAAAACAATGTTGCTGCCGGAGGTAGCTCTCGTTTGCCAGTAGAGGGCAGTATTTAGATCCATCCAACATTATCATTGTCATTATTATAAACATCGTCATAAACACAAACATAAACCTCCCAAAGCCAGTGGGAAAAAGGTGTAAAATGTCTCCTTCTTATGCATGGTGATCATCCAAATGGTCTGGCTGCATCCATTTTATTGTAATCTCAAACAAATACAAATAAACAAGTTGCATGTATCTTTGCTGTCCAGTTCCAGTGATAGTCTTTTTTTTTTTCAGAAAAAAACCCTCGACAACAATACAAACAATTACACTTAGAGCTTCAATTATTTTTTTTTTTACTTTATTGTTCAATCAAGTGGGTCATCAGCAACGCATTCAACCACCAACAATCCCTTAGATATATTCATGTTTGTCAATTCAGATTCCAGACTTTAGACAATACTAAACTAATTTACCTCTGAGATTGTTTGTGTCTAAATAAATAAATATAAATGTAAATGTAAAATTGTTTGTGTCTGGTAGGTGGGTATGATAAGTGATTTCCTTCAGTGACAACATGTTTATTTCACAGGAAGGGTCAGTTTCAAAAGATTATCGTTTGTTCAGGGTTTACCTCACATTCATTTCATAATTTTACCACTAGATGGCGGGATAATGTAAATTCAGGATAAATTTTGCAACCTTCGGAGAGAGGGTCTAGCTATGGAGTCTCCAAGTGCACGGCAATATTAAATACTGGAACGGAAGAAACAAAATATTTGTGTGACGTCAAACGTCATAAACCTAGGTGATGTAACTATGTTTTCTTACACCCAGCAATGTACTTTTACAAGATCATATGTACGGACATTAATGGTGAATACAAAGTTTTCCTTTTTTATTCCAGACTGTAAATATTATATCGTTTACGTGTATAAATATGTAGTTAGTATATGTGTATCCATATATTTTAAAGCCAAATACAGAGAAGAAAGAAATAAAAGATTTTATATACCCCTTTCCCCTTAATTTTAGTGAACTAAATTTCCAATCCCTCATCGAACTGGAGTTGAGTATGCTGTGCCCTTCTGGAAGCTGGAATTGGTGAGATGTCAGATATTTGAATAGAAGAGATGTAGGTGGAGCCTCTCCCAGCAAGTAAAGGTGTAATGTTAGACTTGCCCGGTCACTGATAGAAGACTACTTTTGCGTAGCTATATATCTGAAGCTTGCCAAACAGCTTTTGGATGCGTTCATTTCAACATTATGAAGGAATAATATGGAATCAATTTTACATTTCCATGGAAAGATTTGAACGGTACAGTGAGTCCCATAGATCACATTTTACAATTGCTTGAACTTGGGACATATCTATTCATATTCATTATAAAAACTGCATTGTTGAAACCATTTTCTTCGTCTGTATATACTATGTATACACAAATTATTCGCCTAAGTAGTCGAGTAGACACTGTTACAATATTAGTCTAGAATTACCATAACTGAGGTAACTAATTGAAACCGTATTCATCAACCTGTAGCGTGTTTACAATACACCATGGATCGCTTGAAATTAGTCTTGCAATATTTCCAATCAAACTCAGAATCTATTTCAAACGGCATCTGTGTTATACTGGCCTTGATCAGCGTTAAGCTGTACACCAGCTTCGACTTTAACTGCCCTTGCATTCCGCAGTACAACAAAATATATGCCTTGGGTGTCATGTTCGTCCCGCCGATAATATTGTTTTTACTGGGCGTATTAATCAATCGGCACACGGGGGTGATGATGGAGGAATGGCTCCGGCCAGTTGGAAGGAGGACAAAAAATCCAGCCGTTGTCAAGTAAGTCCTACATACTGTATTTAAACATGCTTGCAATATTTCATGTCTTTGGTTGGAGTTGGTCGCCTGAAAACAGCATTCACAGCTGAAGAAAATAGCTGTATTAATATTTTAGGATAAAAAAATGCCGTTTGGACCGAATAAAAGGTAAACTGGTATGTACCAGCAATATATGAATTTAAGTTTTAATTCTAGTGCAGTAGACCCTATATTAAAAAAAATCAGACTTATTTTGCGTGCAAACATTAGGCAGATAAGAGTTTGGTTCATATGCCACCAAACCGGTGTTCCCTAGCGTGAATAATAGGAATTCAAACACAGTCTATGGTATTGTTAAACATGTGTATGCTTCTTGATGGTAGAAAGAGTCCGCAAACAAACACTTACAAAAGCTTTAGTAGACAGCTGCCTTTCGTATTGTTCTAAATACGCAAATGCCCGGTGTAATTTTTGGCAGAAAATGTATCTTGAAAGTCTGGAGCAGGTCCACCAAAATAAATACATTTTCTCTCAGGTGTGTATGATCAAACAGCCTTGTATATTTATGTCTGGAGAGAAAAAAAAGGGTTAAGCTGGGTTCAGTGAGATAAAAGATTTAGCTTGTTCTAGCTGGTTGGGTTAGGTCTGATCAAACCTCTTTGTCCATAAACTTTCCCAGTCAAGTCAGGGCATAAATTGTCCTTTTGCTATCTGAGTCCTGTTGAAGGGTTCCCACGTGAATGCTGAATGCTGTCCCGTAAATTTACAGTAAGAGTACCACCATGACTGTGTGGCTCCTGCAGGTACTTGTGTTCGGCCATGACGCAGAGAGCTCTTCTCGCCCCGATGGTGTGGATCCTGGTGACCCTGCTGGATGGGAAGTGTTTTATCTGTGCATTCAGCATGAGCGTGGACCCTGTGCATTTTACTGGCATTCCCAACAACACCGGCCTGGACATGGTCAAAATCATGGCCAAGGTGCCCTGCAAGGAGGACGCCATCTTCAGGAACAACACCTTCCGCAAGGCTGTGTCCCGCTATGTCCGCTGCTACTCGCAGGTGAATCCCGCCTGCCTCAGGGACGTGTGCGTGTGATGTTTCTCACATAACCTTACATATATGTGGCCAACACAAATTTAGATGGTTCGTCTTTTCCTGTTTCCCATCCACAAACCCTTTGTGAGAACGGTGGAAAAGTACAAACCAACCCTATGGAGGTGTGTGAATAAGTGGGCTTTATGTTTTGTGAATGAATGTATAGCTTGCCACAGGGTGGGTAAATGAATGGTTATTATGACTATAATGGCTAACGACTAATGGAAAAATATATGGCTGTGCATAAAGGTGGCCTCATTGTGTGTAATGTCTTTCCCCTTTCCTGTCTGTTGGCAGGCCATTGGCTGGTCCATCCTGCTCTTCCTCATTCTTTTGGGCGCGGTGGGGCGTGTCATTAAGCCCTGCTTCGACCACGCCACCTTCCTGCAGACGCGCTACTGGAGCAACTACCTGGACATCGAGCAGAAGCTCTTCGACGAGACCTGCGTCCTGCATGCCCGCGTTTTCGCCCGCAAGTGCGTGGTGCAGTTCTTCGAGGGCATGCGCGATGACGTGTGGCTCAGGCTTCCCCGCCCCCCCGTCAGGACCGAGGAGGAGGAGGAGGAGGAGGAGGAAGAGCAGGAGCGCCTGCACGGCATCACCAGGCAGGAGCAGGTGGACCACATCCTGCACACCTGGTACCTGTGCAAGCCGGAGCTGGATGTGACCAAGGTGGCCTACCGGCCCAGGGTGTACGTCACCTGGGAGGACCGAGAGGGAAGGACCCTCTACACAGATGTGTAGAGAATGAGGTGGAACTCCACCTTGATCCAATAGAGGAAAGCATATGGAGGGGTCATTGTTCCCTGAAAGTCTTGTCTGTTTTAGCAAAAAAATGCTTTATGAATAATTTCATATGTAAGAAAACTTTATAGGGACATTGCAGGTGTGATTGTTGTTGACCTGAAACCTCTTTAATGATGAATTCAGATTGTTGAATAGATTCTACTTTCTGTAAATGAACTATAAAACATCATATCCTGTTACACAAAATGTGAATTTGCTGGATGCTGTCATTCTGCATGGCTTTTTCTGCATGTCCCCTGAGTGATGTTACTCTCTGCACTTCAAAATCTGTTCTGGAATCATCAGCAAGCATTTGACTTGGGCTTTTGATTATTTGAATACGCTGGGATTTTTTTACCTACTTTTGCATGCCTTACTTAGCATAACTCATCTCCATGGATACTGCAGGTTTGCAGATAACTTTGATGTCTCTTTTCCTTGAGCTAATGGAAAAATCAGTTACACAATGTATTTGAAATAGCTCACTCGTGCATTGATTCACAAACATATTTTTCTTGCATTTTTAATTCCAGCATAGTGAAACATTTACACATCCAATAATAAACAGTGATTCCTCTTTTATCGCACTACCTTTTTTACTTGCTACAGTGACTGTTTAAACATGAGGACGGCAAACAAGACAGTCCCACAATACAACCTTTCAGCAGATCAGTCTGTTCAAATAAGCTTTCAATATTCATCATTTCAATGTGTTCTGTAAAAACAAAAAAAACTACACTGACACGTACCTTCACATTCCTAGACCTCCCCCGGACAGGAGGGTAATAATCTTTCAGTGGAGAAGAAAGCATCTGAATGCTGTAACAAGGGGCAGGGTTAAACCATAAACATGTGCAGATTGATGATAATGACATATGATGAACTTGCGTTCAGCTCATTTGGTTTAGTTGCAATGACAAGTCATCTTACAAGTCATCTTACAATTGTTATTAACTTTAGCATGACATGTGCTGTTAATGAAAAGCACATATACAAACTACTATTATTTCTACAGCTGCTGCTGCTAACATTATTGTTACTATTAACAGTATAAATGTGTGTATACTACATATAAATATATGTTTACACCTATATAATTCAGTATCTGCTCGATCTGGACACTGGAGTTTTTATTTCAAATTCTGAAATGTAAAAGAAATATTTAACATACAGACTTAGACTTTTTTGTTATCAGTTGGGTTTTTTTCTGAAATCAAAACGCAAGAAAAAGGTGGCACAGGCTCATAAAAGTTCAGTGCTAGAACATGAATATCAAATACTTAGGCCTACTATAAAGCCATAATTCCTCATACACGCATATATTATATATACTTATAATTATTTTCGCTATACCTCGTGCTTTTGCGGAGGACTTCTGTTGGTACATTTTATGCGGTTGTTCATATTTTGAGAGGTCACGGCATGTTCGTGCTCACTGTTGCAACACAATTGTCAGTCAACCGCGAATAGCCTTAGAATACCTGAGAGATGGATGAGACCGGAGCAGGTGCCTTCCGAAGGCGTGGCATCAAACACACTGTTTCTCCCATCTCTGTCCATACCAGAGGGACTTAGCGTGCGTATATCCAGTTTTTTCTCCACATCCTTACCAAGTTTTTTTCTGATATAGGCCTACATCGGTTAATTACACCTTGGATCGAGCTAAACGGTAAGTGAAGAACGTTTTGTAGGATTGTCTCGAATTGTGTTATATGTGTTTGGAGCAGACAAGAAAGTAAAACGGTAAAGTTCGTGGTGTCATATGCTAAGTTTGAACGTTTAAAACAACAGCTTTTGACCTGTCAAACGGGATGTTTTGTTTGCTTCTCAGAAATGCTTTAGTCGCAGAAATGTGAATGGGGGACATTATGCATGTGAAAAGCTTATGAGCTCATGATACAACATGGGTATGGAGTAGCACATGGCGTTTCCAGATAGTATATGAAATTATAATAAACTGGAATTGTTGTTGACAATTAGAAATATCTGAAGATCGTGTTTATTTATAGTTGTGTTATAGTTGTTATGGCCGTGAGTTTTTTTTCTTCACATGACATCCTTTTTCTTTTATCGTTAGAAGACACACAAGATTTCTAAATATGGATAAATTTCGGATGATGTTCCAGTTTTTACAGTCCAATCAAGAATCTTTCATGAATGGTATCTGTGGGATAATGGCCCTGGCCAGCGCTCAACTATACTCAGCGTTTGAATTTAATTGCCCTTGTTTACCGGAGTACAATTACGCGTATGGGATCGGGATTTTGGTCATTCCTCCCATCTGGTTCTTCTTACTCGGATTTGTGTTGAACAATAACGTATCCATGCTGGCGGAGGAGTGGAGACGACCGACGGGAAAGCGGAGGAAGGACCCGACCGTGCTGCGCTACATGTTCTGCTCAATTGCCCAACGGTCCTTGATTGCGCCCGCAGTGTGGATATCAGTGACGCTAATGGATGGAAAGAGTTTCCTCTGCGCGTTTAGCATCGAGCTGGACATAAATCAGTTCGGAAACAGCAGCGGTCGCGCACTGTCGGACGCTGAGCGCGTCAAATTACTGGCCAAAATTCCCTGTAAGGACATATTTGATGGCCACGAAGTTATATCACGAGAAGCTGCTACCAGGTACCTTCGCTGTATATCGCAGGTAAGGAATGACTGGTTACGTAATAATAGAAAGAACTGGCAAATAACAAAGACAACCGTACAGAAAATTAATTAATTTTAGCTATTTATATCAGCTAAATATATTCTAACCACACAACGATGTGTCTACAGAAAAGTGATTTTTGCATTTATCAGTCTGTATGAAAGACAGTGAAATTTAGGGAGAACTCTTCTTGATATTATGTCTCATCACATCCAATACAGCCCTGTTAACAATGTGATATTTAGTAACATAAAATTATGCCATATATATCATTTTTTAATGTATACGCCAGAAGTTTGACATTGTTCAATCTCAGAGTAATGTTGATAGGCACCTAGCCGCTTAGCTTGGGTAAATGCAATTCCATGCATCTCACAGGCCTTTGGCTGGTTCTTCTTATTGCTGATGACCTTCACGGCCTTCCTGGTGAGAGCCATCCGACCATGCTTCACACAAGCCGCTTTCCTCAAGACCAAGTACTGGTCCCACTACATAGACATCGAGCGCAAGATGTTTGACGAGACCTGCACCGAGCACGCCAAGAGCTTCGCCAAGGTCTGCATCCAGCAGTACTTCGAGAGCATCAGCGGGGAGATGCACAGCTTCCACGGCCACCATTCCGGCAAAACGGACGAGGAGGAGGAGGACGGCAAACACAAGAGCGAGGAGGAGAAGCTGTTGGGCATCCGGGCCCAGGACGACATGAACAAAGTCCTGTGGAACTGGCACACCTGCAAGCCCCCTCTTAACCTGAAAAAGGACCAGCTGCCCAACGGAGACAGTAATGGGAAAATAAACGGCCTCACAAATGGCTATCACTCGCATGCCACGCCGAAGAAAGAATGGGTGGCCTACTACAGCAAGGTGTGAGCATTTCAAGTGGTACAGGCTCGGTCAAAGACCATGAGGAAGGGCCGGCCCTGCCTGGTAGCTGGATAAAGAGAGTAGGACTTGGTATTTATGTTGGCGTGTAGTGTTACATGAATTTCTCTGGCCTTAAAGACTGAAGTACAAGCTTGGAAAAATCTGGTGATGTTACATAGATTTGTTTCCCTTGTGGAAATCTAGAAGTGTGGTTGTTCGTGAGTCTGATGTAGCTGGCTCAACTAATATGTGTTTGTGATAAAAAAAAAAATGTATGAACACTTTACCTCATGCTGCTTCATGTCACTTTACCATTAGAGCACAAGAATTTGGTTCAGAGCACTGATGACCAGATCAGATCACATAACAGACAGATGGGGCTTCTCCTGTACAGCATGCCCCGAGGATAATGAAGGAGCTAGCACATCACTTATTTTAATATCGAAGTTAATGTGTGAACGATCTGCAATGTTCAATGTTTACTATACTGTGATAACTTTTCCAGCCTTAAAAAAAAAAAAAAACATAACCGCCAGTACACTAGTAACCAAGAACAGATTCATTAACCAGTATCCTCTGTTTTAGCCCACAACAGTGTAAAAAGTACTTATACATTCTGACATAGTCTAAACTGTAGTCTACAAACGTGTCTTACGATGGTTCTAAGCACAATTTGTTAAATACTACAGCTTTCTGGATCATGATATAGGAATGTGAATTGGATACTCTGGAAACTGATTGTTTGGTTATCCATTTTGCTGTCCACTTTGCTTGAAAACATACAAAGTTGTGATCAAATGATTAAAACAAATAATGTCCAGTAGATGGATGTGTTTTTCTTAAAGAAAGAGTAGTGTGTAATGTAGGTAAGTTGAACTAGGCCTACTGTAAGTGCCGTAAAATGTTTTCACAATGCATACACGTGATTTGAATCGTTCATATATCAATTGACATTTTCATAAATGGCATTTCAGTTAATTTTTTCTTTGATGCATGTTAGTATTGATAAGTAAGGCAGAGGTTAGAGGTAAAGGGGACCCTAGCTCACAAGTCTTTCAAATGCAAGTAAAAAATTGCTGACTAACCTTGCTCTTTGTGTTGATTGCTTTGCTTTCCTCTACTTTATCACTTCTTCTACTTTCAACCTTTTGTAAAGCTTCACATTTATTAACATTATTGCCATTTAGCAGATGCCCATATCCAGAGCAATTTACATAGATTACAATTCTTACATGTTACCCATTTATACAGCTGGATGTTTACTGAGGCAATTCTGGGGTAAGCATGTGTACAGCAGTAGTGCCCCAGCAGGAAATCAAGCCAGCAACCTTTTTGTGTAAGCACTGCTCCTTAACACTATACTACAGTGCTACTCAGTTACCTTTTTTAAGCACCAGCTGCCTCACAACACTTTAGTTTATGTTTCATTCATGTTCATGCCATATTGATAGTTTTTCTTGCCCAAACCGCCATGTTCATAGTCCCTCTTGCCTGCGAGAGTTTGTTGGCTCTCAGCCAGACTGGTTCCATGTTAAAGACGCTGTCCACTCCAAAATCAATAAACCTTTTAATGGCTTTCTGTTTCTGGGTGTGGTCCTGGGCTTTGTGTGCCTCCATTCATACATTGTCAGCACGAGTATGCCACTGCCCCACTCTTTGATTTCTCCATAGCAACGGTTTCACCTCCTGGCTGATACTGTCATGCTGGAAGAATCTCCGGGACAGTGGATGAGCAAGTGATTCCCCGAATTTCTTGATTCATCGACTCACATCTTTCTTTATTCTTTTTTTTTTCATTACAGCGGTCGTACTGGCTGTTAAATATGATTCCGGCCTTCTGAGATGTCGACTTTAGAGAGGGCAGTAATGATAAGAATAAATATTAGAAATTAATAAAGATCTATAAGACAAATGTAAAAATGTTTTAATTTGTTTGAAATTGTTCGAAAAAAGTTAGAACGACATCTAATGTCAGGTGACACATTAAATACCAATTAATCATTTTGGATGATATTTAATCCTAATGATTATTAGCATAGCCATAAAACACATTTTTGTTAGTGTAAGTACTAATTTCATGTTAGGTTTATATTTAACATGAACACACATTTACTCAGCTCTGAGGTCTGAAGTGATATTGTGCTGTGATACCTGATCTGTCCTGCAGCTGTTGTGTTATGAACACAGCCTTCAGCTGCTAGAGCATGTCATTGGTACACTCTGGAAAGATGTGGTCACGCGGTTGGATGCTGAAGTCTTTCGGATTTCTCTGTTGTGAGTGTTTGCATGCATTCTACATACTGCTGCCACAGAGTTGAGTTGCCAAAACTGGGTCAAACTCAATAAGAACTTTATCGCAAGCCACTAAGTCATCACCAGTCCTTGGCTTTTTAAAATTTTGAATCATTTGCTGCCAAAACAGATCATTACAGAGGGTGAGCTTCTTATTGTGAAATCTGCTGTAAGCATGAGACCCTCTTTGGTCACTACCAAACCCACACATGCAGCAGACATCACCCAGAGCATGCCCCTGGACACAGCTAGAGACCAGGCACCCTGAGATGAAGCACCTGCCTTATTTGCAAATATGAGATGAAAGCCATGCAATTTCAGCCATAAGAATTTGCATGGGTGATGAAATGGGTCAGATTTTGCATGCCTTGAAATGTGTCTCATGTTTTGCTTTTACACATCTGGCAATTTTCAGATTCAAATAGTTCCCATCGATACTGTTGATGATAACGTAGGCTGTATCTGTTAAATTCATCTATACTGATAATGTTCTGCAGAGACATATTTTTCCTGTTTCCATACAACTTTAATATATCTGAATTTGCTCTGTGCAATTGCAATTGCAATTTAAAGCAAAAAAAAAGCCAATATGTACATTCAATCTTTTATAAAAATGTTTTTTGTTCTTATTTAGTCTATTCACACATATTTAGGTATGAATAAATATGCAGGGCCCTGTATGAATTATGAAAAACATAATGAAAAATATATATCTCTCTTTCATTTCTACATTTGTTTCCTAAAAAATATGAATTCATCATATTATAGAATGAGCCTGACAATTATTTCATTGGGTTGAGGAAGCCTAGGTGAAAAGAGAATGTTGTGTTTGTGAGTATACACCACAGTGTGGAGGTGTGGAAAGCACTTGCACTTAAATAGGTTAAATGGCTTTGAATTTGTAATAGAAATAGAATAACCCAAGTGAAGGATAAACCACTAAAGAAACAAATCAAACTGTCTGGGAAAGAATGAGTCAAGCTTTTTAAAGGTGATATGTCTTTGTCAGGGTACACTTACCTTTTAATTATACAAGTAAGTAGCCACAACCTTATGATTTTCAGTTTCTTTTAATGCAGTGTTACTGCACACTCTCACCTGATATATCTAGATCCACTCTGTTACTCTGTGGCTGAGATTTTAGTTTATCTTTGCCATCACATGATGCACAAACATCTTAGATGAAAGATTTCAGGGGTTTTGGATAACAGCACTCGCATAAAGGCAGAGGAGGCAGCGATAATGGTATGATGAGAAATCGCTTTGCGCTGCCGGAACGCAATGCCAGCCATGTTGTAACTCGATCTCTCCCACATGGCTGCAGTTAAGAGCAGTGCCTCTTTCCCCTTTCGGAGGAAGCTCGAGCTGCAGTTCCTGCCCATGAATCACAGACGCGCAGGGACGGCAGAGGAAGAGGCATGTTATTCGGCTGCCAGCCCCAGAAACTTTCCCCTTGCTCCAGCACCACGTTTTAGACGGCCAGACGTCTGCTGTCTTTTAGAAAGCGTTTGTTTTGTGTAGGTTGTGGTCTTTGTGTAGCTGTGGTGAAGGAGTGTGGAATAAATGTGTGGCTTCGGGGCTACGAAACGTGAGTTCGCATGACTTCATTTTTCCAGGGACTTTATAACTGCGTTTTCAAAGAATATGCCTAGAAAGAGATGGTTGACTCTCTCAATGCATGTCTTAACTTGATTGTTTTTGCCACACCCTACCTCAGCGGAAGAGAAATCAAAGATTCGCTTTGGAAAGTAAGTCGACGTCTGTGGATGCAGAAAGATCATATGTGCTCCGCAGAACACCTGGAGGGATTCAAAGAGGCAGATGTTTACAAATGTTTCCATAGTTTCCCGTAAATGTTTCCTCTTGAGGCTGGAACAGCGTCTACACATAACCACAGTGAATGTGTATTATATATGCTGTGATAGGAATGAGAAACACTGCTGATCTAAAACATTAACTTTATCATTTTGTTTAGTGTGACATTACAGTGATCTCCAAAACAGGAAAACATTTTTTTCATCACCAGTCATCTGAGAGCATTCAAAGACAAATACAATGGCTGCCCTCATCAGCGAAAACTTCAAGTTTGTAGCCCTCTTCTTCAAGAGCAAGGATGTGGTCATCTTCAACGGGCTGATCGCCTTGGGCACCGTGGCCAGCCAGACCGCGTACAACGTCTTCGCCTTCGACTGTCCCTGTTCCTCTGGGCGGAACTACCGCTACGGCCTGGCAGCCATCGGGGTCCCAGCCCTGGCGTTCTTCCTCATCGGCATCACCCTCAACAAGCACACCTGGAACCTGGTGTCGGAGTGCCGCATCAGGGCCTGCAGGAAGGTGTCGGTCGCGGCGGTCTTTGCACTGCTGGGCTCCGTCGTGGGGCGGGCCGTGGTTGCTCCGGTCACGTGGTCGGTCCTCTCTCTCCTGCGGGGGGAGGCCTACGTTTGCGCCCTCAGTGAATTCGTGGACCCCTCCTCCCTGGAGAACTTCCCCGACGGGCATGGGCCGGAGGTCATGGCTGGATTCCCTTGCAAGGCCGTCCCTGCAGATGTGCTTGTTTACTTTGATGAGATAAACCGCCGTCTGAAGTACGAGTCCCAGGTACCCTTGTTTTTTTCTTTTTTTCTTCTCCTCACTCTTGCTGCGCATGGAGGGCTACGCTTTATAGAGCAGAGACGATGTGTTTGTGACAGATTTAGTGTACTACTTTATCTGTAAATGAGAAAACAGAGGTGCAGAGTGAGAAGTCTCGTTATTATCGTACGTTCAGATGCACCGGGCTGCTGTGTTTTTTCTGTGTCAGTTGTAATACCACTACAGGCATTAAAGGGGTTTTATAATTGGATGATTTATTCATAGTGATATGAATCAATCAAACTGTACTTGTAGCTCTTAACAAAGTAACTGTCACATATTAGAGACAATAATGGCTAAAATTATAACACACAACAAATAACATGGTGATGGACACCAAAATATTGAGACATAGACAAAGCGATGCTGCTTTCTGAACAAAGAGATGTTCCAACATGAAACCCTGTTACTGCAGTTTTAGTCAAATCAAATCAACCGGTTTAGAAAATGGACAAATCCCTCAGTCCCCTAACGGCAGCCAAAGCTGAACTATGACAATAAGTCACGCTTCACCTCTTGGCAGATTAGGGAACCAAGTTCGATTAAACCGGAATCAAGCTTTAACAGATAAGATCAATCTCGGTATCATCCTTTCCTGGCTTGTGGAAGTGTGGTCCATAGGGCACAGTATTGTCTTGCTTGCGGTGAGGGGAATTGGACATTGTGTGCAATGAGAGGGCAGAGGCCAGGATGTAGATTGCTTCAGTATGCAATAAAACTACACAGGGACGGTCTTTACTGTTCCATCAATGTGGAGCAACAGAAGAGCAATACATCATGGTGAGAAAAATAGGATATCTTTATTAAAAAGTACAAATACGCTAATGCAATCTTGCCCCAGCAGAGCAGTTCCATAAGGAATGGTATAGACATAAATCTGATTTTGAGATTATTTCATCTGATATTTTCTAAATCCTTAAGTACACAATTTAAGTACATATTAACACATATTAAGTACACAAGTCTGATTTTGAACAATTATGTTATGTACAGCAAAGCATATTTCAGATATTGAGCTTCTATTTAAATGAATAAATGTCAATTCGCTTGAAATTTTGATTTTGATTTTGTGTCCCTATCTGGATCAATATGGTGACAACAGCATTTTGTGTTACTGTTAAAATGTGGCTCACACAAGACTTTCTCATCATGCTGTGTAGTCCATACATTTAACATGAGCTCACACACTTGTCCTGCTTTGTTTCTGTGTTACCTTAGCTTTTAGGCTGGTTGCTGGTGGCCCTGAGCTCCATCACAGTCTTTCTGCTGCTTTGCCTGAAACGCTGCTGCTCTCCCCTCGGCTACCAGCAGGAGGCGTACTGGTCCCATTTCCGCTCCAGCGAGAATCAGCTATTCAATCGCACGGCCGACGTCCACGCCAAGATGTTGGCCGCTGAGAGCGTGAAAAGCTTCTTTGGCTTTGTGGCGTTAGATAAGGAGGAGAAAGACCAGCTGCAGGAGCATGGGGAAGTCAAGAACGTTATCCCGGGGTCTCAGTGGAACCAAATCACCGGCGTTTACCTGTACAGAGAGAACAAGGGCGTCCCCCTCTACAGCCGGCTCAACAAATGGTCCAGCGTCCCGACGGAGAATAACGTAGAGGCTGATGAGAAAGAGATGGTCAGGCTTACCTGAAGTCTCCTTGGCGTTTTCCCTCTCAGGTGTTCTCAAAACACACCCCCCCCTCTGTTTTCTCCTTTCCTCTCCACACCAGTCAGGGTCGACCGTGCTGCGATAACTCAGCATAAAATATGGATTATAAATAGAAAGTAAGTTATTTCAGGAACCCAGCTCCCTCTCTTAATTGAAGAAAATGCAGAGGGAGAAATGCAGTAGCAAAAAATGAATACTGTTCTGAGACAGACACAACACCGCAGTGCCTTGATCTAATGTAGTTACGGCCTCCTTCTACATCTTTCTCCATCCCCTCTGAGCTCTGTGGAAGGACAATGCTCGGGCAGCAGGTGCTGTGTATTCATCTGTCATGTCAGACATGCATAAATATCCTCGTTATCAATGCAAACGTTTTTATGGCTCTATTGCCCGTGGAGAGACATTTAGCGCACGTTAATAATTTATCCTGCTTTACACGCACAAACAGCATCGGAAAGCATCCGGCCCATTTACAGAGCTTCTCTCTGGTCCAGTGTGCTCTATCCAACATACCTCACACACCAGTCTGACTACCTCTGTGTTCAAGGGGCACAATGTCAGCTGTGCCACTTCACATTGGCTCCTCAAAAGCACAAAGCAAATCACCTTGAGGAATAATTTGTGGAAGAATTTGAATAAGAGGTGTTGCTAAGTCTTAAAGACCCTAGTAGTCACATCACTGGGATAATTGGCTAACAGTTTCAGTACAAATACAATGCTGCTTTACTGGTTATTGTGGAAGTGCCTATATTTCACACCCTTTCATACAAGCATCCAAAGCAGCCTACATCTACAATACCCTCATTTTATACACATCTGCCCAGTGGGGTGATACATCATATATTGATGTCCACTCTAACTTGTATTTGAAATGGCTCATTTCTACATCATAATAACTTGTATTACTGAGAGCTACAGCAAAAGTCTCTACAACCTGCAAAACCAATTATATTTATTTAATCCATCTTCTTTGCAGTGAAACAAAACCAAAGTTCATCGACCATTTATGGAACATTTTTCTTCTGACCTTTAAATTCCTTGCTATAGCCATTATATTAGTATTGTTCTCGGTAGAGGAGGATTCATTACGGTGTTATTTCCAGATTTACTTGCTCTACATATACTGTTCGCTGTACTGTAATGCCAATAAAGTACTTTTGGATTTGAATCCATGCTGACTTACTATCACCATATACTTAAGCACATTGATGAACCGCCTGTGTCTTTGTCATTGAACGCTGCAAGGCCAAAATGTGTCTGCATCATTCTGATTTAATGTTTATTGGTTAGGTGTTTTTTTTATTTTCAGAATTCAGACTGTTGAAGATGCGCTTCGCTATATTTAAACCAATTTTCCCCACCAGCAATGATGCTCCACAATATATCTGGAGTCAAAGTGACCCTGAACCACTGAGATATCAGCCATCTCCTCTTGAGCACTAGGAATTCAGGGTCAGTAGCCACCAGATTCTCTCTTCAGACTACACAGCTGTGAGGGCAGCACAGCTTGGTGTTTACAGAACATGAATCTGTTACCGTGCAATGTCATCATCCCTTGGAGACGAGGAGACGGGCTGATTGGTCCCACATGCCAGAGGCCTGGGTCTTTCACCCTCTGAGCTACTTGTGTGTGTTTTGTTGAAGGAGTGTATCATGTGGTTGCAATCTCACACCACAGCGGTTACACATGCTCTATATTGCAGTACAGGGCTGCTTGCTCTGGAATTGTGAGTAATCAGTCCATAACATACAGATGAGGAGGGTTACAGTCAACTGTCAGGTCAGACTGTGTGCCCGCAGCATCCAGACCAATCACAAGTGTAATCAAGCATGCTTGGTCTGCTTTCACTGTAAACAACATGTCTTCGCTTGACTTGCCCAGGTTGCTCTAGATGTCCCTGCCTACCAGCGCCTTGTACATTCTGATCCACGCGATGCACGCGGACCTTTCCTGAGGGACACGGTGACTGTACATTTTGTTCTTTCTCACAGGGAGAGGAACCTTCTCCAGTAATAAGCATTACCTGTTGGCTGAGGTCAGTGGATTGGAGTGTTGTGCATAACTAGCTATTATCGACTGAAATTTGCTTTACATTCAATTATTGCCAAAGAGGCAGATCCTAGGCATTGGAAAACTACCATCACAGGGGCAGAAAAGATTATTTAATTAAGACATGCTTTTATTGTTAACGAAGGGACATTCACGCAGTCCCAGCTGCATTAACAAACGCATTAGTTACAAAAAGCTGTGTCTCTGTTATTAGTCATTCTAAAGCACTTTGTTATTCATTACATTTGTGACTACTATATCTGCTGTTTAATTCACATCTAAATGATTAACATTATATTCCTCTCATGCATTCTTTGCATTAGTCATGAAGTCTCAGTAAGAAGATGACTATATTATGCATGCTATAAATATTTAGAATGGTTAATGTTTAGCTGTTTTAGTATGGTTTGATGAACATAATAGTACTTCATTATGTATCCTGTATCTTAGTTATATCTTATTAATTAATATGGTACAAGTAGAGTCTGTCATCAGTAGAAAAAATATCTATCCATATCATATAGCAAAGAATAATTTAAATCTTGTGTGATCTGTTCTCCTCATTTTCTATACATCTGCTCCAATTTCAGTTTAGAATTTATAGTATACAATTTACAGCTGTGCTGTGTTGTATTCGTCTGTTAGTACAGTATGCTTCATTTACGGGATATAAACTGTAGTGATTTTCATGTGGGCAGTAACAAAGTGCTGTCTGAGGTGAAATGAATTCTGGGAATTCTCCAAAAGCCAGCGCTTTGCCCCTTCAATGGGTCTGTGAAATAAATTTCCTGGAAAGCCAGCAGCTGTTGTTTCCAGGGCTGGCACATCCGCTGATACCGGGACAGAGGCTGTCTCCCCTCATCCCTCTTCCTCTCACCTGATACTGTATATAACAGCAGAATTTGCAAAGACATCTTTGTATTAGGTCAAAGGATATTGACATGTGCACACAAACCAAAAAATGCCCTCTAGAAAAAAATTGCCTCTTACCTGGCACATAACAGGGCTGTCTGTGAGCCTCAATAAGGGCAGCTTGACTCCTCTTTCACTCTTTCTCTTTAGCGTTTTAACAAAGAGGTCAGAGTTTCCAAACCATACAATCACATTTCTAGGAGGTTTCATTCTGAGCAATATACTAAAGCAGGCAAATAAAAATATTTTCAGCATGTCAGTCAGGAGATGTTTCCTTTGTTTTGCTGAATGACTTAAACCAAAATTGAATTCAATGAGGAAAAATCTCAAAATTACAGACTGTGTTGATTTTGGAAAAAATATAAGGGAGCGCTGTGTGTGCATGGGCCAGGATGAAGCGCTGTGATTTATTTTCCCATTTAGAGTTTCCAGCGCTAATGTGACATGAGCGTCTTTTCTCTCGTTCATAATGAATATTCTTTGGGTTTAACTCATCCTGCCAAATACAATTACCCCTTTCTCTTTCGATTATGCTTGAATGATGCTTTGCGTAAGAAATTCTCGCTCTCTGTCTCTCATTCGCCTACTGCGAAAGCACACAGTCGGTTACATTCTCCGCTCAACAAGGCCCGGCCTGCCTTCCTGCCTTCCTGCCTTCCTGCCTGCTGCCACTTCTTAATAGGTTACAGCTGGAAGGGGTGGGAGGGAGAGGGAGGGAGAGAGAGAGAGAGAGAGAGAGAGAGAGAACAGAGAGGGGAGGGGTGAAAGGAGAGCCGTGATGCAGACGGTAAGTCACATGAGCAGGGATCTGTTTACAAACCGAGCAGGAGCAGCAGTCGGCTCCATTATGAGAAAAGTGGGCTGAGGCAGAGGGGGGTGTAGCTGTGGCTGGCGGCTGGCTGCTGGGACCAGGTGAACGGGATCGGCTTTTTCGGCAGAACGGAGGGGAGCACACGGAGGCCGTAGAGAGAGCTGCGAGTGTCAGGCTGACGGCCGCTGACAGAGAGGCAGACGCAAACGGAGGAGGAGTCCCTGCCAGCTCTTCTGTTCCTTTGTCTTCAGCTCTGGCACGGGCAAGGGGTTTCCACTGACAGCAAGAAAAAAGGAGAAAAGGAATACCCTGTACATGTGAGAAGGGGTATCAGAGCGGGAACGCCAGGAGGATCCGGGAGCAGCAAGAAAAGGCAGAGAAGGGGTGAGGCTGGAAGGAAGTGTTTTGAAAGAGGACAAAGCAGTGGCTGTGTTCACGGTGTTATGCACGCTTGGAAAATCTGGGATATTGTCAGTTTTCATTGGGGTTAAATCCTTTTATACAGGGCTACATTATCTCCCGGTTAAGACTGAGGACGTATAGAGGTTTGCCTCTGAAGATGAATGCCGCTGATCCACTGACAATCTGTTGACTTTTTTTTTCTTAATGAAAGGACAAGCACTTGTAATAAAATCTGATCTGTTTTTCTGCTTCATGGCCCCTGATTCTCAACATGAACATAGATGTGAATAGACATATTTTAAATATTCTTTTTTGAAAGTCCTCTCACTCTTATAACCTGTCAACATCACTTTCTAGAACAACAGAGCAGAAGATATTTTCCAGGAAAAAAACAATGTCTGTGCTGACATGAATCTTAGGACTGACTGAATTATTTTTCGTATTTTATACAACCACTGGAGCACGCAGAAGTATAGACCTGGCCGTGGCGCTCAAAGGGTTAAGTACGTATCATTGAGATTGGCCAATCTGTGGAATTCATCGTGGGCACTAAGGAAATAGTCCAGAATTGTACAGCTTTTGAACAAGGCTGTCCATTGGCTCATCCTCTACTTTGGCCTGCTCCCCCTTCCCCCTCCCAGAGACAACAACCCTGGCATCGATTTGCTGAAATTACTGTTGCTGTTTGGAGTCCGATATTATACAAGCACTCCTTGGGTACCATGGTGAGTACGTATTGCAAAAATTACATAGGGGTTTGTTGGTAGCGCAAATCAACCTACCAACAAACTCTAATCTCTTCACGTTATCTTACTCTTACCATTATGTGCAATTTATCCTCCAATCTTGCCAAGACTGACGATCAGAGATTCAGTAAATCACATGCTGCTAAAACCACATGTTCCCACCCAAACACTGGGGCGTACTCGCTCTGGAACACGAGCACAGCCTTACAGCTCACAAAAGACCACAGGCACATCCTCCCAGGTTCAGGGTTAGAATTCCCTTACTCTCATTGTATGTTACATTATTAGCAGACGCATCTGGGTGACACATTTTAATAAAATATAAAACATTAAAACAAGTTATGAAACATAAAATAAAGGTGGATTGCACTCACCAACAAAAATAAGAACTAAGGCTTAATAAATGCATTTTGCATGTGTTATCACACCTGGGAAAATCTAACAAATTTCAGCCGTCATTCTGTCATTGGTGTTCTCTGAATTTTTATCGGTTGGATTTTTACAGCAGGATGTCATTACAGTGGATATTCAGGTTATGTACCTCACTCATGGGTTCTACAGCAGTGCCCTGCCCTGGATTCAAACCAACAACCTTCTGGTTACCACTCCAGCTCCATTTTCTGTATAATGCCAGTGTGTATCTCAGGGTTCCTTGCACAGAAGCTCCTTCTTCCATTGTCTCCCCTGAATTTCCACAGAGACCAGGCACTGAAATATCGGGGCTGATGAGTGCCCCCCCACCCCCCCACCCCAAAGAGCAGATGGAGGCTCAGTGGTAGCAGAGCCGCAGACGCATGTGTTTGTATTGTGTGTGGCCAACTTCCCAGACCCCTCTGGGAGCGGAGGGCGGGGCAGCAGCCACATGCTGCTCCTGATCCCCCAGGCGTCTGCACATGGCTCCGTCATAAATATTAAGCGTGTAAACACGGAGCTCCTCTGACGGGCCACTTCTAAGTGCCCGCGGCGCTTGCACTTTGACCCCATCTGTTTGTCTCGCCGGCAGAGAATACCCTCCCCCCTCCCCTCCCCTCTCCCCTCCCCTCCCCTTCCTGAATGAGGGCCGGAGCATTTAGGCAGTGTTTATTTCCTTTTCAACCATCTGTATGATAGCTGATATAGAATCTGCCACATGTGTTTGACCTTTTCCAGGATCGTTTCACTTAAAAATGCTGAAGGATTGTATGGCTGGAGCAGTACTTTAAAAGTAAACAGGACAAAGGGAAGGTGATTCATATAATGTATTTTAACATTAATAACTGTACATCATTGTAATAATGTAGGTCACACACTGAAATATGAGAATATGAAAACAACCAGCTGTGATATGCAACTCAGAGTGCCCTCTCTTCTGGCTGGGGCAATGTATTAATGTATATGAAATTATTCTCAGATTTTGTACATTATTTTTGTATTTTCTTATCCAGAGCAACTTACATAGGTTACAATTTCTCATGATATCCACAAGCCCTGCTCCTTACCAGTACACCGCCACCCCACAGTCTTATTTACTGAAATATTTCCAATTGGCATTAAGTAAAACTGGTACTAAATGCCCCCAGCAGAACTGAAATCACGTCCGAACACATTTGCCCCATTGTTTTCATGAACTTTATTTATTCCCAATGTTCCATTTTGACACATCTGACCAAAGGACAGCCTTACACGTGAATAAATATGTGTACATGCATATACAATATAATACTGAGCAAGGGTGTAGCTGAGACAACATTAAACTCTCTGAAGAGATCTGACACTCTGTATCATCTGAGCATGTCACTCTTCATGCTTTTTCAACTGACCTTACATTTCACTGCTTTTTACTATTCCTAAGATTGTGAACTTCTGTGCACTGAATAATCTGCTGAAGTGTGGTCCACATGGACCAGGATCTAAAATCATTGTGTTCAGATCTAAAATAAGTTGTAAACTCATACACTTAGATCTAAAATCAGACCTAAATACATAGGGTTTGGAGCCAAACTCATGTGTAAAGTCATCAATTTCCATTCTATATCACAAAGCTATGCAGTACAACCAAATACACTCATCGACTGCATTTAGCATCCTGCCAGTCAGTCATCAGAAGTGTAGATTTGTGGTTGAGCAGGAGAATACGCTGGCTTTGAGTGTCGATCATGCTTCTTTAATGAAGGTGCTAGAATTTGATCCAGGGAAAGTTTACAGGCAGAAATGTATACAGGCATGGCTGGGGGGCCACATGATGTGGTCATATAGAACAGGTCATTGTTGCCGTGACAATGGCAGACCCAGAGCCAGGCTTATGGAGTCCATTCTTCATGCTTCCCATTGACGCAGAGCAGTGGGTCATTAGATCAGAGCAGCTGTTGAGCACAGGCCTGGAGAGACCACAGCCTCACCCAGTGCACAACGCTATGGCCTGAGTTTGCTCCTCAGTAACCATGCTGAGGAGTAACCAAAGAGATGTCTGCTCCTAGGTAAGACACAGCCAGGTGCCGGCCTATTTTTTCATGTGCACGGGCTTGTTATTGTGTTGCATGGTACTTGACAGGACGAGTATGTCTTAGAGAACTGGAATTACAAAAGCAATTGCATGTGTCATGTTTTTTTTATTTTGAAGTAGATCTTTTATTGCGTGAATCTAGACTTCCTGTTGAGCAATCTATTCTCTGCCCTGGTGTGGAAATTCATTTGCAATGAATCTAGTCAGAACTTGTGACAATACATTCTTTTGTGTTTTCAGTATGACTAGTCATTTGAAGTTGATATTTTCAGGTATAAGAAGATACTGTGCCTTTAATCAAATACTGTCTCTTCACTGTAAAAATTTGATTAGATTGTTTTATTAAAATTGCTTTCAGTTAGTACATAATCAATGTAATGCATATTTTATTCATGTGTTTTGAATCATCTCACACACAAAAACAGGAGAGTGATGAAATGGTTTGAATTTGAATAGCACACACTTCTCGTAGGTAATGCAATATAAAAGAATGGAAGTTTCTACATATACAAATGTCATTTACATTTACAAATTTCCTTGTTTATGCACTGTTGGTAAACACCAAATCCAACAGAACTATGAACATTTCCATGATTGATAAGACAAATTGTTTTGACGTTAGTTTCTTAAATGTACTTACTTATGTATGTAGCCTAATATAATATTGTTTAAATATTATTTTAAAACTAAAATATCAACGTATAAAGGTTTACCATGAACTTTTACAATCAAGTATGCATTGGCTATATATATGTTGTCCACGTAATGACAAATGCTGGCCCTTGGATGAAATTTTAGGCAGCTGGTAAAACAATGCAATTCCTCCCGTATGTACACAGACTGGGGATTGAAGGTCAAGAATTACAACACTGCCAACGGATATTTTTAGCGAGGCGCTTTTATGCCCAACCGAAGATAAGAGCTGCAACATTAACACTCACCCTGCAATTACAGATTACACAGACTGCCCACCGACATGCGTGCGATCCCAGCACATCCTTGAATTCATATCTCCTCCCTGATATTGTGCAGCAGATTAACCATTGGCAAGAGAGGTGGTGACGCAATGCTCTCCCTTGCACAATTAGTCAATATGTTATTACTGCGGACGTGCAGGCGGTAGTGTGGCCAGAGACCCGAAAGCTTAACAGCGGAAACAAACCCTCAATTCAGGATAAGAAACATAACCAGCTCGACTCTGCGGAGAACGCGGCGTAAAAACAAAGCGGCTCCTTGTTTCATGTGTGTTCACTATCGTCACTCTCGCAGGCCTGCATCGCTCGGCCCTCCGCCTCGCGAGGGCCAGTTATGTCACTAATCTGTACATTCAGAATATTTTGAATGTTTCCTTGTTTGAAAACAACCGCTGGCTCCAGAACAATTTCATAATGGGTTGGCCTTAATCTTGTAAGGACTTGTTTCACTTTCTGGGACAGGCCGGCCTTTATGGCCCTGGAATGTGTCACTTATCTGACAGCGCTGTGTGGTGACTGGTAATGGGTGCCTGGCTGTAGCAAGCTGGAGCACCTCATGTTATTGCCCGCTATCTTTTGCCAGCAAAACCTCCAGCCTGATCTGTCGCACACCAGCGAAAAGCACCTCTGTCTCAGTGGGTGAGCAGTAATATGCTGTAAAAAGTTAATGGCGATGAGGATTTTGTTACGGGTGCGCGCCTCGTGTCGTGGCGGTAGAATGTGCAGCAGGCAGGCGATCAGGTTTGGGCCCGGCCTGGCCCTCGGTTCCTCTTGTGTTACCATGTCACGGGGCAGGGCGGGGACAATGCCTTCCCCTCTGTCTGAGCTCTGAGCTCCAGGGCCTCCTCGGTCTTCATTCCAGCTTCTGTGGTATGGAGCAGGTTGGTGTACTCTCCCACATTACCCACAATCCACCTCTCTTAATACTGAGCGCTGTGCGGACAGGAAGCAGGTGCTGATTTTAAAGTTCTTGATGTGACCTGGCAGGGGATTGAACCCGCAACCTCCCAGTTTCCAGAGGATCTTTAACCATCCATCAACCATTCAAGCCAGAATATTTTTGACCCATGCTCAATTGAAGAAATCAAAACTGATTTGTTTGCATTATATAGGGGCCATACTGATAGATTCAATTTTTTACATTTTATTCTGGCTTTTACCCAACACCATTTGCCAAGCAAAAACAGGCCTGCTTGCAGTGAATTGTTGTTGTGCCTTACACAATTATTCGGTATTTGGTAATTCTGCCCTTTTGTTCCAGTGTTCACAGCTCAGGCATGTCTTTGCTCTGTCCCGGCAGGATGTCTGTGCAGCCTAGGGGTACAGAGTTCCAGCGAATACTGTAAAATGACTTCCGACATCTACCACCTTCCCCTCAACGTGTATGTGATCATCCTGGGGATAGGCCTCTTCATCTTCATGCTCAGCATGATATTCTGCTGCTACCTGTTCAGGTAAGGCGGACCGCGGAACCCGGAACGCACAGCCAGATGTAATCGCTCGGACCCGGGCGAGCGCCGCGCAGAGCAGCCCGGTGCGCTCCGGGAGTCTGTGATCACAGTGTGATGTCGTATTTGCAGGGTAAGAAGACACGGGACGCGGGAGCAGTATGGATATAATGAGGTAGGCTAACGCGGCTCCGTGGGAGACGCCGCCGCATTCTCGCCTATCAGATAAGCGAGCTGACAGACGTGAATATGTAACAAGTTTTCACCTGCACGGCGCCTCATTAATTCCTGACCTACTTTTCATATCGCTGTTGAGAGCACATGGCAACGTGCAGAAACACCTGTACAACCAAACAATATATACATGCTTGTACACATGATTTACATACACCGGACATGAATATATTGAAATTTGTACCATTCACACATGACAATTCTATTTATTTTAAGAAAAAAATTCAGCTATTTTTTTATAATGAGTATAATTATAATGAGTATAATTTTTAATGAGTATAAGTACTGAAAAACACTGAATTCTTTTGATTTTCCTCAGGTCGTTCTAAAAGGAGCGGGAAAAAAGCTGAGCCTCCTTGGAGTAAGTTTTATTAACACTTTCCCTCAACGTTACTGTAAACCTAAAAGCACAATTTGTGCAACAGTTCCCATGGGCCCTCTTGGGTGTTATTGACCTGTCATTTCAAGTCCTGGTCAAGTGCGCAAATCTCCCAAGATTCTGATGCACTTTTTTGTTTAATTTGTAAAGCCCGATGTTTTTCCCCCTTTTCCCCCTGGTTGTGTGCACCCACTTGCATCACAGAGATGCTGCTTATTGCTGCAGTCCCCACCTATGACCCTGGAGAGCGCAGACAAACACATCCACTCCTTCACAGCACGTGATGTCAGCTGCCACTTCTTTTCAGCTCACAGTCCCTGTGCCAGGCTTGCACAGACATGTACATTGCCCAGGCAAATTTTCGGGTGCCCAGCTGACCAGTAGGGAGCCGCTGGTGCTCAGTGAGACAGACAAACCCCTGCTGACCTACTCGCACCCATCCCCTGCCGGAATTTGTTCTGCTGGCGTGGGCTCCCAGTCGTCTTCAGCCCATGACACGGCAAACCTGGGCCCTAGAGCTCAGGTTGCATTCAGAGTGAACACCTTGACCATTGAGCTACTCAAGAGCCTCTAATTTGTAGAAATGCTGTGTTTAATGCCAGACTCACTTCAGGCCATGATTGTGTTTACAGATTTAAAAAAAAAAAATAAGCCAACACTGGGCTCCGTGTGAGAACTAAAAAAACTGAAATGTTACAATTTCTCTGGAAGTCCACCTGTGAAGGAATTATGGGACTGAGATCTGTGATGTTTCCCATCTTGCAGCAGACATGTGCCGTTTGCTTGGAGGAGTTCAGGACCAGAGAGGAACTCGGCCTGTGCCCATGCTCTCACGCGTTTCACAAAAAGTGAGTGACCTCACCTCCCTCTCTCCCTCAGTGGCTCTCAGCGTGTGATTTGAGCAAGAGATACGCAGACCACACTCAGGAGAAAATATGCTCGCATGTGAATGCATTTGCTTAAACATGTGAAAGCACGCAACCAAAGAGCAGAGAAACAAGGTAATGCCTAATGTTTAATAAGTATACAGGAGCTGTGACTGGGGGATACTGAAGAAACTCCAGTAAAATGTCATGGTGTGATTTATTCCTCCTTTCCTTTGTAGAAGCTGGATGTTCTAATCCCAGTCTTCTTTTATGTATCCAATGGAACCAAAGCACATTCTCAAACTCCCAACGTCACTGGGAGACAAAGCCAACAGGTTCATTGATCTTCATGTTACCTGGATGGGTTGAGAGCTGGTGTTGCTTAAGATAAGACAAACCATCCACATCACTTAAAGATCAAGAGATTAGAGACAGCTTTATCTCCAGCTGTCAGACACATTGAAAATTTTTCAGTTCTGGAGTATTCAATCTGATTTGAAAAATGATTTGAAATATGAAAAGAATACCATCTTCCCACATAAGGAAAAAGTGCTTAGTTTATATCCACAACTTCAGCTGAAACTATGCAGCATAACTTCCACAGATAGTCATCTTGCAAACATCACTGCACTGACACACAGAGCCTTTTCTTTGATAATAACCTTTGCTCTTTCGGGCTTAGACTGCAGGACTTGTGATGTTAACTGAGTACACTGTGCAGCTTAAAGTGCAGTGCTGGAACACCAGCTATACTACCTGGTATCATGCACCAGTATCAAAATGCTACACCCTTGTACTCCTGTTTGCATAACCATGGCATGCAATAAGCCTGTTTAATGTCAAGTACTCATGCCAAGGAACTTGACCCCATGTTACCTCAGGATGTGTTGTGGTGTTGGGGGGGTTGTTGATGTACCATAGTTAGGTCACATGACCCTTTCACATGACGTCAGGATTGGTCAGGTATTAGGCGGCCTAACCTTTCCCTCTCTCTCAGGTGTCTGGTGAAATGGCTGGAGATCCGGAGTGTCTGCCCCATGTGTAACAAGCCTGTCTGCAGGCTGCAGGCAGATGCCCCCCAGGGCTCGGAGGGCCCCCAAAACCCCCAGGAGGTGTGAGGCTGAGGAGGCCCCCACCCTAACGCCATCCTGACTGGACGGCCTTTACTGGAGGACCAACACAAAACTGCAGGAGCCCCACCTGACCCCCCCCCACCCCCCCAAAGCCCCCCCGCCCCCGCCCAGCACCCTCTTTCTCAAAGGATCAGTTTTTTTACGCTGCCCGCACACGGACAAACTGCGGAAAGTGGGTGGTCGAGCGCCTGGTCTTACTTCCCGAAACACGACCGATAAACTCAGTACCACGGGACACGGGAGCCAGGAACTTGCTGGAATCAGACTTTGCAGGAAACAGACGAGGGAACCGCTCTTGAACGGGACAGATGTTGCCTGCATACCTGATCGCCATGGTTACTGCCTGACGGAGGCCGAGGAATTCTGATTTTGGTGATCTTGCTGCATTCCAGTAAAAGGGAAGGACAACTGTTTCAGACACCCTCGTCACCGCATAACTCTAATAGCCCCCTCAGTTACTTCTGACTGGTAATTTTGTATCATTATTTGCTTTCAATAAAGTGTAATGTTTTGGTGGTAAAAAAATGCTTTTTTTCTTCAGAAGAATTTTTTAAAATTCTGTACCGATTAGTGTATCAATGGCTCGACAATGAAATGTGACTGACTTTTAAAATACTTGAATCTCTGAGACCTAACTCCCTAATACAAGGAGGAAGCATGCACTTACCCTACAAACATACATTACTTGCGGCTGCTAAATGCTATTACATGCCCAATACAAATGTTATAATGATTCCTCAACAATCAACACTAACGCTATAAGAATGTACAAAAGAAGTAGACAAGCACATATTGAGATTATAAACGCAATGTTTTTTTTTCCATATTAACAACTGACAGACCGGAATGACTGGATGCTGCATCAGAGGCATGCCAACACTTTCACAGCAGTGCGGCTTACACAAGCCTGGCCTGATCTGCTGAGAGGTTCAGGCTTTTTTTCCTGCATAAGGCAGAACTGAAAGTCCTGTAAATACTCTTTCGTAAGTGGGCTGCATAAAGAAAACAACCTTACGCAGTGATTGCACAGTCTTGTGATATGTTCCATTTTGGTGCATTCTCTGATATGGTTTTCACAATGTTTTGTGTCTGTTCTATTATTTAACCTTTAAAAAATGCATCTGTACAAGTCTAGTTCTGATTAGAAAGGAACAGGAAGAGGATATTGCTAATAATAGCATCACTCTTGGTTTATAAACGCTTGGGTTTATATTTTAGAGAATCATTTTAAAGTCTCTCTACTAATACCTTTGGTCTCCTCATACTCCAGTACTTATTCTTTTGTGATTGGATGTTTTTCCCCAAGCAAGAACATGAGCCTCTTTACCAGCACGCTAAGGTGGATCACCTGGTCAGAGCAGGTGCTCAGAACAGCTAGCCAATGAGAGTGAAAAATATAATCAAGCCACAGTGGTGTAGATCTCATTTCTTCTTTACTTGGGTTCAGCATCGTAAATATCATGGGATTTAAGGGTTACAAGAGAACACAGAAACCTACAAATATAAAAGTAGATTGTCCTCTCTTTTCTTGAAACAAACAAGCTAACAAACGTGGCTTACATAACCCTCAGTTCCTCACCTTTAATTTTCATCCGCGGTTTCATGCTGCATAGGTACAGAGACTGACATTTCAAGCCATACGGTAACCAGAACATGAATTCCTTATGTCCATTTCAAATCAGGTCAAATGTGGTAAACATGCTTCAGTTTTTTCCCGGGGAAACTCACAATGTCTCAATTGTTCGCATGAGAACTCTGTGGGGCTGATGGGTACTGTAGTAGATTTGCTCCAAAGGTTTTCAAAATACTGCTTTGCAACCATACACACCCCATTCATCCATTTTAAATCTTCTTTAACCCTGACTAACAGGTCATTTGAAGGAGGTTGCTGCTGGGTTGGAACTCCTCGTGTGTGGGGGAGGGAGATACATGCTGCAGGTGAACGTCTCTGTAGTCAGTGCTTCCTCCTGTCAGGGCAGTGAGAACGCTGGACTCTTAGGGACTCAAATGATTGCGCTGTGAGGGAGCAGAGCAGGAAATCAAACACTTCTGCCGCTGCTCCGACTTGCCGTGAGACGTTTGTTGCTTTGCCAAACAGGTTCGAGCACATCTGAGCCTTCATGCAATCACTGTAAAAGACTGTGGCGGCGATTAAGTGGAAAGTTCTTAGGAATGTGGCCACAAGCAAATGACTTTATACCCTAAAGTATAAAAAGATTGAGGAAGAGAGAGGGAGAGAGAGCGAGAGAGAGAGAGAGAGAGAGAGAGAGAGAAGATCAAACCAAATCAGAGATGGAAATGTAGCATGTCTGAACTTCTACTGATAGTAATTGTTGCACCATCCATACATAGCTACACTAATCTCAAAATCTGTTTAGTTATAAATGTCAGTGTAACATCATAAACAGTGTTCATCATATGACATGGCGGTAAGGTTGAATGTGTAGGCAGTGTTTCTCAATCCTACTCCTGGCAGCCCACTGTCCTGCATATCTTCTGTCTATCCTTGCTCTACCTACCTGACTGAACTCATCAGTGGCACTTTTGATTAGCTGAGCACACCTGATTTAATCAAGCAGCAAGGATAGATAGACGATACGCAGGACAGTGGGCCGCCAGGAGAGGCTGAGAAACGCTGTACTAAGGCACTTTCAAGTTCCTGAAATTCAGGCCTGTTAAACTAAATTTGGTACATGTAAAAAAAAAAAAAATTAAAAATGTAATGGAACTGAGTTAAACTCAACCTTGATCTGAGAAAATGGAATTTGTGAAGATGATTGTCCAACTGAAGTTTGTGTGTGACACAGCTCTGATTTGGGAGGCTCTTGAGCGCCTTCCACACAAGACTATGAGTGAAGTCAGTCTGGATCTATTGAAGGACTGAGATGTCTTTTAGTTAACTTAGGCATGTGTGCCCCTCCTGGACAGAAAATGTTTCAGTGTCCATGAACCAACCCTCCATACCTAAAGAAACAACCAGACATCAACCAGAGAAGGCGGTTATTGTAAGTACCAGTTTTGATCAATGATGGATGTGAATACCAGAGGGATGCTTTGTGGAGCAATCAAAATGAGGCATGCCACAGAGACACATACCACCAATTCCTTTCTAAATCTCCACATGAAGAAAATGCTTTGTGTCGTGACTGATGCAAACCACACATTAATCAACTGAGACAAAAAGGACTGTGAGATTACATAAGAATGACAGGATGTGTCAACGACCTGCTAATACAGGGAAATGTTTTGGAAAAACAAAAATTGGGGCTCCACCCCTGTTCTCTCCACCCTTACTACAGTGTACTGTACGTATGCTTCTCTGGGGTGCGCTTTTCCTTTTGCGTCATTTTTATTCTGTTTAATTGTTTAACAGCTGGTTGATCCTGTGGGGGAAGGTGACACAGTGAGAAGAATGCTGAACCTCAGACAGCAAATATTAAGACACCTGAGTGGTTTCTGTTGTGTACATGTTTATACGTTTCTTAAAGTGACAGTGTCAGGGGGAACTGGCTTCAGCAAGCCTCCCATCACACGTTAATCTCAATGGCCTCAACTCAGTGAATGAACATTAGCTTTGAACATCCACTACCGATGTCAGGTAGGTGCTGTTCACTTACTTACTCTTTGGCCAATCCCTTTTTACTGGGAGAATCTTTGGCAGGAGAGTCTCTGGCCATGTGCGTGCAGTGAAATTACCATTCATTGGTCACCCTCATTGCACTTCAGTTTGTGAGGTGATAGCAATTTCGTAGAATGTTGATCTAACCAAATGTCTTTGTAATACAAACATAGACCAATCTTTCCAATCTCGTACTGGTGGGACTGGTTACTTCAACGTTGAATTGAAAAAAAAAATTGAATTGTCAAATTTTTCATGCATTTTTATGAAACATGAATTTTCATCAACATGAATTTTGTATTGAAAATTATTATCATTATTTTTTTTACTACTCTTGTACTGCCTACCAGCATTCGTGTTTGCATTTCAAACATCACCGGTAAACTGTCGCCACCATGCGGGTGAGGACAGCCACCAAACGACAACAAAGGAGATTTTACTTTTTTACTGTCAATAAATTGTATGTAATGTGGCCTGTGTACCTAGTAAGTGTACACAAAAATCATATTGCTTATATTACAGTAGGCCTAATAATTGTAATTTATTTTATTCGTTATTTCTATGAGCATTCTTCATGAAAATGTACGTGTACACGACATCTAAATTTATTCATACCATTTCTTATTGTAGTAAAATTTGCATATTGGCATATTTTAGAACGGCTTAATGCAAATTTATATAAATATAATATTAAAACTACAAAGAGCAACCGCATCCATCTTCATAATAATAGCATGCAGGTAGCTGTTACGAGTGTGTATCTTGTGCCTGATAGGCTGATGAGTAGAAGGGCGGAGTTTTCTCAACGATCCGCCTGACAGTTGCGGCTCACAAGGTTGCAAGGTGATGAAATCCTACCAATTTGGATGAACGGCCAGGTCGCCGTCCAGATGAAAAAACATATAATTTGTGACGCTATAGTAAGATTCACATCCGTGTTTTCTTTGCAACCAGTTTTTGCAAGAGGAAGCCAGGTGTTTTTTTTTTTTTGACAAAAACAATCTCGTCTTGGATTTGAAACAAACCTGGCAACCCTTGTTCTGGCTCGCATGCCCCTCTGACGTCACTTGTCCGGACATCCTTGGATTTGCTGTACTGGAGACAGCTCGCTAAGCTGCCTGCATTGTAAGATTCCTCCGTCGCAGTGTTAAATCGACTTCGAGAGGGTAAATACACTCGGCCAAATAGCTAAAATTGTAATGAACACGACAGGTAAATAGACACTGATTAGCTACCGTGCAGAATGTACTCAGCTTAGTTAAAAACATAGCAGGCAAACTAGCCTAGCAAGGTATGGTGCGATCTGAGAAGGCGGTTCTATACGTGATGCTAGCAGGTTGCAGCGTCCTAAGATCAAACACAACGCAACATTAAATGATTACAGCTGCAAGTATAGTACTTATTCATTATTGCTCTCATGCAGAATGATGTACATGAAGTAGTAGTATTATTGTAGTTTGGTTGGTAAATGGAATCGGACTTCACTACAGCTTGATTAGCTGCCTAGCCAGCTAGGCCTGTTTGGCTGCAAGTCGCATGCTACGAGTTCATAGCGAAATGGTTAGCCAGCGAATTGCTTTTTGCAGTGGAGTTTTTCATGTAGTATGTTTAGCTAACTAACGTGCATTGGTATGAAATGAGCAGTGTGCATTCCGTCTGCAGAATAACGTTATAAGCGACATTAGTCTGTTTTTGAAAGGTAACCAAAGCGCTTTACTCTTACTCTATGTACAGGTTAATTGATCATGGCAGGACACGATGCTGGAACCCAGCACCAGTTTACTGGTTTCGCGAAACACTTCAATGCGTACACCATCACCGGAAGGAGGAACGTAAGTCTTTCAGACCATCCTAGTCTTTGTTAAAGCTTAATTGAGCGTAAGCACCTCGAAGACCGATTGGGGAAAACAGTAGTGAGTTGGACTTAGTCGTTTGTTTTGAAATTAAAAAATAAACTAGAAAATCGAACGTGACGTGCATTTAACCCTATTAAAGGTCATTTTCTTGCCACTACATCTCAAACACCCTGAATCGAGGGGACATGCATAGAGTTAACTGTGCCATTTGAGTCCTCATTAACCAACTAGCTAGCTATTTGGGAGATGTTGATCTAACCAGTAACTCCTAATTAGCCTCGCCTTGTGCTGACCTTGCTGTAGTGTATAAGCTCTCAATAGATTATCCACCCCCGTAAAATAAATGAATGACCTATTTGCATCATTGCCTTTCCAGTGTGTCCTGGCTACATATGCAGGCATCGCTACAATTTTCCTCTTCTTCAAGCTGAAGCCCAAGAAGCAGAAGCAGGTCACAGCAAAGTAATCAATGGTGAGGAAATATTTGCTTATTGGTCTAGGCTGCCATTCACTTGCATTCTGATCATTACCAAATTTTTGTGTGTGCTTGATTAGTATGGATAATAGTTTGCACCACCTTGGTATTACACATGTAATCATGTAAATACTTAGGCCATCACAGAGGTCACTGGTTATCAGCTGGTGCACAGTATGGTTATAGTACTGGAACAGGGTGCTGTAGTCATAGTAATCTCTTCAGCAGCCATTGTACTGACGTGATTGTTCTTCTTCACCTTATCACAGGTTCTTCCCTCTCAGTGCTCTTTTGGACTGAGTGAGCTGGTCGCTGGCTTTGTGTATATGGATACGGCAACCTTTGTGAATCCCTAATTTATGCACTTCAGGAAAATAAAGAGCGTAAAAAACAGAGAATGTGTGTTATTTACAGTGATGTGCACACAGTGAGGGGAAGAGAAGTTCAGGATCCTGGGAGTGGTTGTGTAACACATCCAACACCTAACATACAGCTTCAAACAGGAGTGTCATTCCCTGAATCGAATCTCAGTATAACACATGTTTGAAGCAAATGTGTAGCATTGCGGTTGAATAAATGTTTTCCTTGGCTATAATAGTGAGAAAATACTTGTTACATGTACAATACAATGTTCACAGTACAGGTTGTATTTTGGATTTGTGAGTTTGTATGAAATCCCAATACCCCAGTTAGTGGGGAACCAATATACACACAACAATTTAAAAGACAAAGCAGATTTTGTCCACATGTAAGCACCTGTGTGTGAGGTGAAAGTGAATGGCAGGTTTGGATTGTTTGTGTGTGCTCCAAGCAGAAGCTCCTGGGAGTCCTTAGGGAGGTGACTGTGTCACTTGGCCGATATGCAACCATCTTCTTTCTCATTAAATGTTTTCAGAGACCTACAATGAAACTGTTGTTATTCGGTAGTTGTGGAGGCGTGACCTGCACTTTTTTTATTGAAAAAAACTGAACACTACTGTGGCAATCAATGGTAAGTGTGAACCCTATAGGAAGATGTTGCCACTGGACATAATGAACTGTACAGTTCTATTTTGATTTTTTTTTATCACTGAAATTGGTGGTTTAAAAATGGTATGTTCAAAGCACAGACCTGAGAACAGGATCTCCACTGCTGAGTATCAGTGTACCCTGTCAGTATGGCCATACAGCTCCCTGGTTATAAATCCATGGTCATTGTCCCCACTGTGCCACAATACTCCCAGTGGGGGAGAAAACCAGAGAATGTATTGCTCCTAAAACAGGCATGCTTAGCTACAAGAAACCAATAATACCAGTATCAGAAACTGACACAAATTGTTTAACTTACATCTGTTTAATACACATATGTATGATTTGCACAAGCTGAGAGAAGAAAACAGCTGTTTGACAGCCACAAGGTCCTGACTTCTCCCCTAAGAAAAGCCTCTGAAAAGTCAGTGCTCTAGTGTTAATATATGACACGTCTGAGTATATATATGACAATTAATAATAGGTTTACACTGATGTGCAACTAACTGCCAGCTGAGAAAATGCAATTTATTCTGTCTGTTACTCTGTCGTGAAATCCTGTTTTGAAACGGCATCCATACAGAGAAAACTGGGTGTCCCGAACAGGTTACGTTAATTGCAATTACCGGAGAAAAATATATTTCAAAATCTTTGATGAACCCGTTAAGAACTGTTTTATTTTTCTATGTTGACCTTTAACGTAGCGTTATACATAAAGCATACTTTAACACCTCTAGCTAGCTCTACACCTCCTATCTTTATTCTCTATAATCACCAGCATGTCACCTATTTGACTAGTTCTATATTCTTCAAACCTACATGCTAGGTCGGACTGAACCGCAGATGAAATACAGAAGTACGCAGGTATGGTTGTCTGATGACCGGTGCTTAGTGACAGAAAGATTTAAAGCCAGGCACATAGTGCATGACCTTACGACCATGACGCAGACGCGAAGACCACTTTCGCGGAAACACGGCCTTGTATCTGCGTCTTAACAACCGATCCAGGGTCAGTGTATCCCGCCAATATCCCGCGATTCTAACCATTTCCCCCCTTCGCACGGCGGCTCTTGCATTGGGCTTGGTGCAATGTAGCTGGTTAGTTGCAGCAACTGATGAAACCTTAAAGGATCCGCACTCTCTTTACGACTGTCGTACTAAAGCATACAGTAGCCTGTTGCTGTGGGACGTTGTTTATCCTTTCCTTTTCCAACTTTTCCCACGGGCATTTGTGTGATCATGGCATCGGGGGACAGCTCCATGAGCGGCGGTGCGTGTGAAACGCACGCCGCGGCACTGCAAATGACCGGGGAAGCCATGGAAGAAATGCGGGAACTCGGAGATGCCGGGTGCACGACGGCGCACGGTAGCAAGCCCGAATCAGAAGCTGGTAAACCGGCCGATCATTGCGAAACGAACTCGGAACCGGGCGAAACCCGTGGTTCAGATGCAGCTGACGACGGCGAGTCCATTGATGATACAGACGATGAGGTAACTTCGTTTGCCAGCATTGTCTTGCCTTCTAGCTAGTTAACCAGGTAGCTATCTAGCTAAATGGCGACGGAACTGTATTAGCTAGCTTACTTAGCCTGTCTAAACTAGCAGTTGTAGGATTCTGGCACAATACATTTCGCTTTCTAATCGAAATAAGTTTGGTGGTGCAAAATTATTCAGTTAGCTAGCCAGCTAACTGACTTATTTTATTGCACTGGCACTGCGAGAGCAACCTCGGGAAGGTTAGCCAGCTAGCTAGCTAACGCATAACGACTACAACAAACGCATGCAAATTAAATGGTAGTTAAAACCGAAATCTGGACCCTCATAAATTGCCGTCATAGTTCATGTTGAATTCACAAATTTCATTGATGACTGTCGTTTAAACGTATGTGGCTTTCAAGCTGTTTGTTGTGTCAGGGTATTTACAATGAGCACTCTGGCAAAAAAAAAAAAAAAATCTAAAGTAGTTAAGTCAAGTTTAGTTTAATTGTAGTGCCTTACAATGAAGCTACCTTGGTGTTTAGACAGTGTTTCGCGAGAATGGCAATTGATTGCACAATGTTTGCAAATACTGGTGTAACATTAAACCCTTACTAGAGTTAGTCAGCTACTCTTGTTGTTACAATGTTGCTGTATATTGTAAGAGAAGCCGGTGACGGGAGGATGGAGATGTAGGCTATCCCGTTCGTCTAACGTTATCCCTTCTGCTGTTCAGCGATCAGTCCCTCTTTCTGAACTGTACCCCTACATCCGCTGCGGCCTGTGCAGCGGTTTCTTCATCGATGCCACCACCATCACTGAATGTCTGCACACTTGTGAGTCCCAAATTTTTCTGCTTTAACTTTACATGGTGTATGTTTTGTGTAAGATTTCCGATTAATGTTACGGATTGTTACGCATCGACTGTTGTCAGTGTAAATTAATGTTCTGTGGAAAGGCAACCTCATTTTATTGCATAAGATATGTCTGGTAATAGTCATTGTCAGGAATTAAGCGAATTCATCTGTAAATTTTTTGTCTCATCACATTGGTTGAATGTTCCTGCTTCTGAAATGATTCCTTAAAACGTGTCTTTCCTCACGATGATTTCTCTGCGTCCTCAGTCTGCAAAAGCTGCATCGTGAAGCACTTCTTCTACAGTAACAGATGTCCGAATTGCAACATTGTTGTTCATCAGACTCAGCCACTGTACAATATCAGGTACTTCACGGTTCTTGATGCTGCCCATCCAGAACGGTTCCACGGTTCCTGTCCAGATTTGTGTCTCGCTAGTGACTCTTTTCTGAGGGCAGTGTATGAAAAAAGCACGATGGTCATCATTTTTTACTTTGATTTATTCAACCATTGTAGAATGGAGTTAAGTTACCTTTTACCCATGCCCAATGGTTTTTATTTATTTATTTATTTATTTATTTATTTATTTATTTATTTTTGATCAGTTAATTTTGAATGCCCCTTTTAACTAAATATATTCTTTCTGCCTTAACTGCAGTAATTGTACACACAGAGTCCAGAATTTTGATCAGATGTCAGAACAGATGTTTAATTCCTATTAAGAGGTTTAATTACCTCGTGCTATTGTAGACTGCTTATTGTCTGTAGTGAGCTTTAGTGAACCCATGAGAATATTACTATGGTGATATTAACCTGAGGAACCACACCTAAGCATGCATCAGAGACCTAAATAGGGCAGTGTTTATATTGATCATGATGAGAAGGTGATTAGTTCCATGCTTTTTTTAATGAGAGACATGCGTGCAGGTATAGTGGGCTCTTACGTGAGTTTTCTATTGGTGTTATAAAACACCCCTTTCTGCTTCTCAACAGGCCAGACAGGCAGCTACAAGACATTGTGTACAAGATGCTACCAAATCTAGAAGAACGTAAGTACATAATGTATTCGTTTATTTGTGTAAGTTATAATGGTCAGTCGTGTCTGTATACTTTACTTGAAGTTATTGTGTGAGTTTGTGGGAAAAAATCCTGCAAATTAGAATCAATTGAAGTTGTTGATTTGGGAGGCACATTTAACCTGTTCAGCACAAAGGTAAATTACATTACATTACATGTATTTAGCACACAGTCTTATCCAAAGCAACCTCCAGCACAATAGAACACGAGTGTATGCATCCAAGGTAAATGTATAAGTGTTACTTGCTCATTTAATTGGTGTTACTGTTCTTTGTTATATTTTCAGATGTCCAGTGGCTTGCAGTTGATATCCATTTTAAAGTCATATAATGAAGCTCAGCCTATTTCTTTGGTGACGTTTTTTTTTTTTTTCTCAGCAGGACTTCAGTTTCTAAAGCATAGGACAGTGATGCTGAAGAACCCATCACTTACTGCGATTACTGTCTGTTATGAAACTTGTAATGTCTGGAAAGTCGTAGCTCAGTGGTTTTCATGCTGAAGTCCAAGTAGACCTCTGAGGAGCCATTTTTGTTTTAGGAGAAAGAGAGCAGATGTATGCATTCTACAAAGAGAGAGGACTGGAAGTACCCAAGCCAGGTGGGGCTGTGTTTTTATCGCACAGTGTTTTTAAAGTATTTTTCTGCAGCTGTGGGGGTGAAACTGGACAGCGGATAAGAAACAATATTTTTTCCTCTGCTGTTACTGATTAATTTTCAAAAAGATGTCAGCCATTTGTCTCTGCGAGAATATTCTTTTTGAGATGACCCCAGAACTTTAAATGCGAGGCTGTGGCGTGTCTTTGGCAGCCCATCGGTTGTAACTGTCAGTGCAGTAATGGCTGCCCGTGGATGTGCTTGATCTTAATCATTGCTGTCTGGCCTTGCAGTGGCCGTCTCCCCGGTGACCGTTGCCAAGGCCAACAAGCAGAAGAAGGACATGCTACCCCAGTCCGTGTTCACCCTTCCCTCTGAGCTGGACGTCTCCCTGCTGCTGGAGTTTGTTGGGTCAGTGCCGTCATTTAACCCTTAACATGCAGGGACCCACCGGTGTGTCTTGAATTTGTTTTTCTGTTGATTATCCATGTTGATTATTTTAAACTATATTTGCCTTCTCGCTGAAACCAGCTTTTAGGTCATTGCATTTCTTTGCTCACTGTCTGTCATCCAGCTTTTTCTTCTGTATAGATGGAATGCGTTGATAGGCATTAAATCTGTTACAATGTTATTTCCGAAAATAAAAAGATTTTTAGAAATCATTTTTAAAATTTGATGCAGGCACATGTGAAAGTGTGTGTACATGAAGTTAGTAATTGTAAGTTTGATTTTTTTGTTTATTAAATCTCTTTTGGAAAAGTAGTCTATTCTTGTCCTCAAAAATCATGACATCTCATCGCGTTTGTCACGGTGTTGTACAGTATGTTGTGGAGTGTTTGACATTGTCTTCTCATCGTCGAAATCTTATTTACGCACGTACCATTTTTTACCAGTAGGTGGAGCTTTGGTCACATTAACATTTTTCAGGGGATTCCTGAGAATGTCTGCAAGCTAATTTTCCAAATACGGATAAGCCAGGATGACCTATCTGGTCTTTATTTGCTTTTGTGTTGACCACTAAATTCTGGCTGTAATGAATGTTGCTTAACATTTTGACAGATAAACCTAGAACAATATTAAATAATATGCACAGTTCTCTTTATGAATATGTTGTTTTAGCTAGCAGTACACATGAAATGCAAAGCTCTACCATGCCACATACTCACAAACCTATCTTAAGCCTATTCTATTGAGAGGTGTGACTCTCGAGAATGATGTAATTATCCACGCTGTTTTAGCACCAGGTATTGTTTATTATCTTTTTGTAGCTGTGTTGCAATACCCTGTCACAGATTGGCCACGCCCTTTTGCCCTTTTGAGGAAAGGCTTTAGCCGAAACATATGCACCTTTGTTGCAGTACCTTCTGTTCTGCTTAGCATGTTGGACGTGTTTCTCATTCAGATCTGAGGTGACCTATTGAGTGTCCTTTGCTGTCTCTTTAACATTCGGATCCTGTTGTCTTTGCGCATCAAGTGCAAAATCGGAAGATAGCTTTCCTTTATCATTGCTAACTAGGGGGAAATTTGTATCGATAAAATAAGCAGTCAGATGTTAACAGAGGCGTAGGAGTACTTCGCTGTCACAGTTCATCATAGAGGACTGTTGCAGATGTTGTTTACAGAGCTGTGTGTCCATTCGACAATTTGGTTACTATAGTGGTATATATGGTATATATGGTATATATATTTGATGACTGTAGTGTGTCTCATATGGACCTCACTATGTTGGTGGCTCCTTAAGTCAGTGTAAATCTTACACATTATGATTGCAATTGAAAAACTGGAGTTTGTTTCTCAGTGTTTGTATAATAAAAACATGCAGGGACTTGCATATTGTCCAGCTACAACATTTGACACATGAAACTAATTTTCACCTGAGTAATGGCTCTATGTTGGTGTTACTTGAGGAAGGGCGCTGCTCCCATTGGGTATTGTTATGTAACAGTGCCGTATTGCGTTGTAGTGCGGGCTACAGACATGCGTCTTCTTCAGGGTGTGGCTACCAGGGTGGGTGCATCTGAAATGTGTGGGGTGAATAGGCTTGCAGTTTTTCTTTTTTTCAGTGTGGGAAATCAACAATCAGTTTTTACCACCTACCACCCTCAATTATACACCAGTGGTGTGAAGTCAGTATTTTTTTTTTTTTTTTTCAAGAAGTCCCTCTCAAATACAAATGCTCAGTCACAATTGAAATCTTTGATATTCCAGACAAAAGGCTGAAGGTCACTGGTCTGGGATCAGCTGCGGTTTGCACTTCCAGACAGATTCCAATTATAAATGTGTGGCTGTCTGTGAGAGGAGGTGTTGGTGGCTGGATGGACAGCCAGCTGCGCCTCATGCTTTAAAGATGAGCCGCATCATCAGATGGCCAGTGTTGATAAATACACAGGGCCTTCCGGAAAGTGACAGGAATGTGATGTTATACTCGTGGAGTGCCACCATGTCAGTCAGTGGAACTAAAATGTCTGCTGCTCGGCATGAAAGCACCAATCTGTCATTTATGAATTTTTTTATTCATTTATTCATTTGCTGGATAGCTGAAATGAAAATGTTTTATTTTAATGGATGGATTTTGGTAAAGGTTATCTTTACATGGCGTTTTAAGGCATTTTTATTTCAATTTGTCTGCCTTTGGGAATAAGCTGGGCTCTTATATGAGAACTTTCAATCGATCAATTTTCTGCTAAATTTTGGTTGCTTTTTTTTGGTCACAAGTTTCATTCAGGTTACAGATGTCTGGATATGAAAAGCATTGAAATCATGTGATCTTTTTTGTTTGCTTTACAGAGCGGAAGAAGGCATTGAGAACTACAAGGTAATGACTGTTTCAGATTTATTTCAAATATTACATTGCGTGCCAAATGATGTTACACCTGCTGTGGGTGTGATGAGTGTGGGAGTTGCAGTGTGAATCCTCTCTGTGTGAAAGAGAGGCTGCGGGGACTGCAGTACTGGGTGGGTCAGAGTAAACGCAGGCTTGGCATCCGTTAGCGAGGATGTGGATGTGTCTGAAACACAGACCCAGTCAGTGCCCCCTGCAGCCGCCACTACTGCGGGGGAGGAACTCCTCGGGCAGGAAGAGCTGTGGCCTCACCTTCTGACCCCTTTGCTAGTTTGCCTGCTGTGATGCAAATTCGGAGATCTGAGTCTGTAAAGTCAATGTTCCGGGAGGAAGACACTTATTGTCAGTGAAGTTACATTAAAGTGGACCTAACTGTGTGATACTTAACACAGTGGGGAGCTTATTAAACAATGAATTTCAGACACTTTGCATTTAAAATTAGTTCTGGCCTCATCCCAGTGCTGTCGAAGATTTTTTGCTTATTATTCACCAGTTGAGCTAATTATGCCACCAGACACTAATTGAAGCTCCATCCTTGCTTTTTGTAAGATGATGCATGATAATCTTTGCTGTTGTATCCACAGGGTGGAAAAACTCTTTTAGCTGCATGTTCTAAAGAGGCATGCTGAGTGTATAGTGTTATGGAGAAAGTCTCTCCTACCTCAATACATGTCTTTTTTTTTTTTACAGGAAACCCACTGCGTTCTTGCGTTATATGCCAGGATTTAATTGCTGACTCTTGGTTTGAGAGTGAGAGTGAATGTATTTCAATGAAATTAACCTACTTCCCTAGAGAATGTAATGCTGTACAGTTGTAAGCAAGTTTTAAGTACTGAATTAATTTCAGTTGCTGTGTAAAATACATTTAAAATCTCTGTTTAAATTGAAATTCCGGTAGCTTCTGTGCTGGAGGGCGTAACATTTTCACACAGTCTGTGTCAGCGTGTCCGCTGTGGAGGGTAAGGGCTTGATCGGCAGTGACCTTCCAGCAGGAGGAAGGGCGTAGAGGAGCAGCAGGGCTGTTAGCAGGAGGCCAGAGAGCAGGAGAGGAGAGGAGCTGTCAGGAAAACACAGCAGCTTACAGCTCAGCCTGTGTTTATGGGAGATGAGCATCAGTGGAAGAGCTGTAGATATGATGCAAGTTCAATATGTAATTTGGCATGTTTGAATTTGTTACAGCTCATTTTTGTTATTCAAACAGTGTGCATGTGCTCCTTTCAGTTTGGAAGAAAAACTGAAAAAGTAGACTTAAGCATAATGGGATTCTTGGGAGCTGGATTCTGTCTGTGGCTGGCTGTGGAGGTCAGGGCGTGGAAGCCCGTGCGCAGGCCAGCCTTCTGATTGGCCTGTTCGTCCCCACGCAGCCGCTGGAGAGGAAGTACATCCGGGTGTCGGGAGAGGCCACCATCCGCCACGTGGAGCTCTTCATCAGGAGGAAGATGGAGCTGAACTCCGGCTGTCAGGTACGCCTTCGGCCGCAGCGCTGCCATCACGCCGCAGGTGTGGGAGGGACCGCCTCCCTCGCAGTATTTACCTGTGTCCTCGTGAACAGATGAGGGGAACCTGCGTGGTCTGTGCAGTAATCCTGCTCAGACACATCGGTAAGGAGGTAACGAGAAGGTAACAGGCACATTTCATGGGCTGTTTTTTGTGTCACTGCGTTGGCATGGCAACAGATGCAGGCGGTCCCGGGGGGGAGGTGGCTGCAGTTTGGGCGGTGCCTCAGAGGAGCCCTTGGTGTCAGAGCGCGCTGAGAGACGGTGCACTGCACACAGATTCTAACCCAGGCTTAGAGACAGAGAGACTGGGCCCCGGGAATGGCATGATCATGTATCACATCAGCCAGGAACAGTGGGGCGGGGAGTCATCCTGAGATCAGGCAGAGTCACGGGGAACGCCCCTCTCCACCGATGCGGCAGATTACACAGGCGGTGTGGGGTTTCGTATTCTGCGATCCCCTGAGGGGGCACTCTGTCTCAGAACAAAGCTCCGTGACAATATCTTTATTTTCTCTACCTTTGTGTAATCAAAGTTACAGTAATTTGGGACACTGTGCCAAATCTCTGTTTTCTTAGATGCATTCTGTTTTGTTGATGTGATTAGCAGATTTTAAGGCCTCGCGACTTTCATCCTTCATAGAAGACTTTAAATTACGTGTTCAGTGCAGGCAGCCCCCTAAAGACACCCAGGCCTGTGGGAAAGTAGAGCTTTTACAGAACATGTGAAATCAGTCCCTGTATGCTAGGATCTGCACAAATCGGGATTCAGACGGGGGAATGCTCTGTGTCCAGCACTGTCACAGTCAGCGCTGTCTTGCTCAGGAGGCGCAGGGAGTCCTCCGATGGAACGCCGTGTGCTTTGAGAGATTTTCTTTCTTGTTGGAATGCAGTAATAGAGTGCCGCCCCCCCCCTACCGCGCGAGCGCAGCTGAATAATTCATCAGGTGCGAGTCGCGGATGAAGGCGGGAAATCGCCCAGGAGCACAGGAGCGGCGCTGCCTTGTAACGCGGAGAGGTTGCAGCCTGCGGCACGCAAACCCTGCTCGGCACACAGCCGATTCCCTCAGAACACGCACACGAGAGCACCTCCACAGTGTCATAACGCGCTCCCGACCCTCCTCCTTCAGAATTTAATTACAATTTACCGTGTACATAGCACTGCTCTCGGAAATCAAGAGTCAAGTCAAGAGAGCTTTTATTGTTAGCCCCTCTATATACAAGTATACAGTAGGGTTGAAATAACATTTCCCTGGCACCTATGGTGCTACAGTGAAAGACAAAGACAGCATAAGGGGCAAAGCAAAAAATCAATAAGTAGCAAGACAAATGAGCGCGCTCTCATAACTATGCGTAAAGACACGTGTATGTATGAGAAAGGGTGTGTCTCTTTACATATGAAGTATTAATATGGCGTGCACATGGGGAGGCTGAGGCACACAGGAGCATATATGTACATGTGAATATATGAAAAAGTAAACGCATGTGAGCATATATGCGGAAACAGAGACACGTGCATGCATGAAGAAGCATGAGAAAGCACAGACACATGTGTGCGTGAGGACGGGGGCGAGGGGGGGGGCGCCCTGGTCCCGAGCTCTCGCTGTGGAAAGCGGGGTGTCTGCGTTCTGCGTGCAGCCGAGCGTGACGGAGGCTGACGGGGTTCCGCAGGGCCCGGGTTTTCGGGAGGATGTCGCTTTGCATTATTCATTCCTGCCTGACTGGAGCGGCGGCGGAGGCTCGGGGGACCGGGCGGGCCGTACGGGCCGTACGGGCCGTGCGTCGGGTGTGTGTCGGCTCTCGCTGTGGCACAAGAGGGAGCTGGCTTACCGGAATCCGGGTTTTGTTCAGTTAAGAGGATAAAAGCAGACAGTGGAAATCAGACGGGCCACAGCCTCCTTCTGGTCTCTTTCCCTGGCAGGTTCTGTGACCCCCAGCAGGCCCTGAAGTTTTATTTTATTACTCCCAGTTTCTGTGTGAAACTTGAGTAATAACGCTGTGTCACATTCACGGGGTGTCTCTGTTAGGTTGGACAGTGATGTGTTAAGCTGTGCCCTCTCATTTTTCTGTCATAGTGGCAGGTGTAGTAACTGTCTCTGAACAGTGGCATAGCAGTTTCTCTTTTCTGTCTGTAATGTCTCTTTTTTTTCTTCCCTCAGTGGTGTAGCTTTTCAATTCAAATTTCAATTCAGTTCAATTCAGTTTATTTATATAGCGCTTTTTACAACGTGTTGTCACAGAGCAGCTTTACATCGGTATTCCAGGCCTGATACCCCCTCAGAGCAAGCCAAAGGCGACAGTGGCAAGGAAAAACTCCCTGACTGATAGGAAGAAACGTTGAGCAGAACCCAGGTCAGAGGGGGAGCCCATCTGCTTCTGGCCGGCGCTGCGTGGACAAATAGAGTAGTAAAGAATTTCCTGTGAAGTTCTTAATAGTACTTAAGAATTTTAAAACATGTGGGTTGTAAGACACAGCAATATATGGTGCATAAGACACACCTTACTAAGACTTAAATCTAAATCTTAAATCTTAAAAGTTATACAGCAGAATATGCATGGCGTGTAGTCCTCGAGGGTCCAGTTCTTGATGCATGGGGGGCTGCTTTTGCTTTCAGCAGGGATATAGCAGTTTTAGTGGTGGACAGTGTAACGTGGCACAATGGCTTGTGTGGGACTTGTAGAGGTGTGCATCTGTAGGTTTAAAGAGCAGTCTGCAGATTAGGGGCTTAAGGAGCTACTTTCACTACCCTCCTGAGGATGATCCACCCAGGTGCAGCGTGGGATACATGGAGGCCAGGGAACACCCGGGGCGGGGCTGTGTGAGTGTCAGTCAGGCTGGGGGCGGGGCGGGTGGGAGTGTCGGTGTTGGGTCTCAGGGCCATGCTACATTAGCCGCACAGCTCAGTCTAATCTGTCACTCCCGTCACTCATGTCTAACCAGAGGAGCGGATGTGAAGGGATCGTCTGAAATGCATTTCTCCCACATTTCAATTGCATTTATTACAGGGAGTATATCGACCTGGCGGCTACTGTACCGACTCTCTGTCACTTACAGTTACCAGGCTGGTTAATATGTGCATGACTTTCTGCCTGAAAGGGAAGGCAAAGAACAGAAAACTGCATAGCCCGTTGTAACACCATAAATCCATTATCTCTGTGTTAGCCCCCCCTGTGAGAGGACATGGCTGTGAGCACCGCTGTAGCTGAGTAAGGCACTGACTGTGCTGAAATTACCGTGTGCTGTCTCAGTAACATGATGATCCTGCAGCATTAGAACACACAGCACGCCGTTCCTGATTTTGTGTGTGCGTATGTGTGTGTGTGTGTGTGTCATTGTACAGTCCCACTGAGGGAATAGATGGGGGGGGGGGCTGTTGAAAGAGTGACTTTCAGCCGTCATTGAGCTGCCCGGTGCTGCTGCAGTTCCTCCCCACCCCCCACCCCCCCACTTCTCTGGCGACCGATCGATTGAAAAAGCGTGAAAAGGTGACCACTTCCTCTCCCCTGGGTGGGACTCAGAGGGTTGACACAGGGCCTTGTAAGTGGCTGAGATGTGAGGCTTGAGCAGGAAGCGCCAGATGGCACCAGTGCAGTGGCTGTACGTGATGAGAAATAGCAGGGAGGCTTCAGCACTTAGTGAATGTATGGACGTCCGTACAGCGGTCCCTGCATGGCCTCATGGATTGAAGGTCTCCCTCCCTCATGTTAAAATGTCCACTTTTCCGTGTTTGAATTAGTAAGTTAAGAGTAAAATAAATATTTAAATGAGTCTGGCTTGTAAAGAGGACAGTTCAGTAAAGATTCTAGGAGAACTGTTCTGATCTGCATCTTGTAAGCCTAGAACCCAGCTTAAACGGGGTTTTGTATTTCTCCGTTTCCTCTGATGCAAGTCTTATTGTAAAGCTGACTTGGTGTTATTGATTTGAAGGGGAGGGTTACGTTCTAAGCTTACTGGATGCAGGTCTGAATTGGTAACTGTGCATGTAAGTACTAGTTTCATATCAAAGCATAGAATTTTGAGAGGATAATAGAGGATAAATTGTAAAAAGTCAAGGAGGAAGGAGGGGGAATTGGATACATGAACAGACTGATTTGAAAAACATGCACATTTACATTCATCAGTACTTTGATTAGCTTTGAGTTACCATTTAATAAGTGCTGATGATAAATTATTAGTCTCTCCAAGTGTCCATATTTTCATATGCTGCTCCTTTTTTAGATTAATGGTCATTATTTAGCTGATTTATAAATCATCTGTCTCATACTCAAAGGTTAGTTTGTATTAAGTGTGTATTGTTTAAAACAAGGCATTTTGTATTTTACCACAGCCCAACTCCAGCCTTCTACCCTGGTCTGCATGTGTGGGCTAAGATACCTCTTAATCCAAACAGAGCAATGCTACAGTGACGGCTATGGTAATTAGACAACATTTCCTGGTGGTTATTGACCTCCCTGGTGAGGTCACATGGAGACCTTTCCACTGTCTTTAACATACTAAATGTCATTTTTTTTCAGATTTTTGGCATCACAGCTAATGCAATTTTGAAACCCGGGTTAAAAAAAGAGACGTGTGCCATGACACATTGGTATTCGGCCCCATACACATAAGATTCATGCAGTGTCAGTCGCTGGCTCATGCGTGATTAGTTTTTCCCCTCCCCTGACCACGTGGAGTGATGAATTATCCCGCACGGGCACGGTCAGTCTCCACGTGCTGACTGCGCGCCCCTCCAAACCGCCATTTAATTAATAACTCATCCCGCCATCGATCCACGCGCTAATTATAGCGCTCTGCAAAATGGTATCTCCATTTGAGCCGCTCCTGCCGCGCCGCTGTCCACCAGCGGTAAATATTTTAACAGCAGAAACAGCGCGGCTCAGCCTTTTCTAAATGGCCCTCACTACAGTATGGATCACCGGGCCTGGCAGCGGGCTGGCCTCTCTCCTCACTCACGCCATACAGTATCACGGTAATGAAATGTGTGTTGCTTAGGGATCGATGGCTGTTTGAGCGCGTCGTGCGATTACTCGGTTAGTCTCTCAGGGTTTTCATGCTGTTGATGCCTCCACAGAGAAGGTGGAAGTGAGTGACCATATTTGGGCAATAGGGGAGGTCTGGTGGGTGTGGCAACAGGGGGCCATATGGTGGTATCCTTCCTCTGGAAGCTGAAAGCACTCATACTTACATACTAAACCTGATTTAGATTTTATAAGCTTATGTCTGCCAGCCTCACTACCTTACATCCATTCTTGCTCATTGATTGTGTGCGCATTCACTTGAATGTATAGCATATGCATGCACACACACATACATAAGCAAAGCCATATTGTTTGCAAGTAATGCATTTTATTCCAGAAAACATTGATTTTTTTTTTTCTTATTTATTCATATGTTTGAGGAATCTTTTAAATAAAGTCCAACCAAAACAAGTCTACACAATCATGCAACTTGTGCAAGTTCAGTAGAAGCGTGAGGTTTTTCATCGGCATGGAGTGGCCCTGCAGCCACATTAGCATTTGTGCAATCTGATTATCCAGCCGCAAGCTGTGGAGAGAGCTGATCCATGAATGCTTTCCCGTTTGTCATTGTGACAGGTGGACGTCGTCTGTGGAGAGCATCTCCTGGACGGGTTCCAGTCGCTGAGAGAAGTTCAGAAGACCATGGGAGAAAGTGCCTTACAGGTGCGAGTCCAGAGAGTGTCAAGCAGCAGGTAGCTTTGAGCCTGTGAGGGACGCAGCAGACTCCCTGCTGAAGGGCTCAGTCTGGGCTATATACAGGCTGCTTTGTTACATACAGTATAGTTAGTGATACACTGCATGTCTTATGTGTAACCTGCTGTAATACAGGCTGCTTTCTCTCAAGGGTTCTTGCAATACCTTACACAGTTTCGGCAGTGTTTCAGTACGGTGTATTGTTTTGTGTGTGTGTGTGTGTGTGTGTGTGTGTGTGTGTGCGCGCACGTGTGCGTATATGCACAGGGATATTAGTCTACAGAATTTCTGCAGTTCTCCAGTTAGTGGCCATGTTGTTTGAAATCTCTGCCACTTTGTCATACTGCCTGTCTAAAAATAACTTTCTAGACAGGTAATACAAACTGTGCCAGTTACTCCAGAGGGTTCGGGTTGTTCTGTTAGAAAGGGAAACGTGAAGGGCAGGCAGTCCTGAAAAAAATCCCAGGTCTCCCACTGGGAGAAGGGCCTTATTCTGCAGCGTGGCAAAATGCTCTCTATTCAAACCCTGTGACAGAAAGCAAGGCCCCTGGAACAGAGAGAGCTGGGAGAACCATTCTGCAGGAGCTTTATGTAGACTGCTGAATTCTGCTTCAGCTGCAGAATCTTTCTCTACCTGAACCTGCCAGCCAGAAATGGTTAATAACCGCAGAACAGATATTTAAAAAAAAAAAAAGGAACACAAAATGCTTGGGAGCAGCAGTTTTTTTGGTCTCCACAAGAGTTCCAGCAGAATCACTTGCAAACCTATTACCTTACTGCACCACCTCTGTGGATAGATAACCTTATTGGGCGCCTTAATAAGTTACCCTTGGGATTGACACTGGGTTTAGCTTGAAATTAGAAATGTATGGAGGTGGTCATTATATTTTATTCATTTAACGCTACTGATAAGGCAAGCATTAAATGAGCACCAGAATATCTGACCTTCCCGATGCAGGGGAGGCTTAGGGCTCTTGAGTTGGAAACAGAGTCAGGGCTGGAGTATTTCTGCTGGACCATCAAGCAAGATGGTCAGCAATACCTCATGCCTTGCTGTGTAAATGGAAGATGTGTAGGAATCGCTTTGAGTATCGGCATATGCAGTGGAGATACACAGGACATGTTCTGGAGGACTAGATAACGGTCACGGTTCTTTCTTTTTTCAGTGTCACCGTATGAAGAGGTTGATTTCTATTGTCAGCCTGTCACCGATTTGCCCATTATCTGATAAACTCTAGCATTAAATGCCCTTTCCACGGTGTAGTGCAGAAAGCTGATAAACTTTGAAGGGCATTCAAACCGTTCCAGTCAGAAGGCAGCTCCTTGTCTTGTAAGCAGCAAAGCAAGGAGTTATAAGAATAATGCAGATGTAATTGTTGCTTGGTGTCATGCGATTTATGAGTGTGATCTGCACTCAGCTGAATAACCAGAAGCTGATATTGAGTTTGTTGTGTGGCGTTCTGTCGCGCTCTGTAGCGTTGCAGCGCGGCGGACGGGGTGTAAGTGCAGTGTTTGATAAGCGGTGCTGACTCTGCAGTCCTGAAGGACGGTGCTGCAGTCACACACATAGGACACACCTCTGCAGAAGAACATGTATGCTGCAGATTTAAGGTGTGGCCAGTGCAGATCCACGCTCACGTCAGCACACAAATGCACCAGAGAGGGAGGGCAGGGCAGATCTGAAACATGCAAGCACACAGCAGCTATCGGGGAGCGAGGAGGGGGGGGGAGCTCAGAGAGAGGGGAAGAGAGCCATGCTTTTAGAGGAGGAGAAAGAAGTCCTTTGTGTTTTATTAAGAGAAGTGGAGAGTAATTTGCTGTTTCTTGAAAGGGAAAGCATTTCCTAGTTTCTTATTAAGAGAAAGAGAAAGTAATTTATTGTTCCTCATGAGAAAGAGGGAGTAATGCATCATTTGTTATTAAGAGACAGAGACAGATGAAAGAAGCAAAGCAAGTCACTGATGTTCATCGTTCATGCAATGTGTGTGTGGTACGCCAGTTACACAACACACTTTTTCCCGTCAGCTTATGATGCAGTGGGTTTATTGAGCAATTAACAACATCCCTCATGGTGTGTAATTGCCTTTACTGCAGCATTGCAGGCATTACACTGCAGTACGTTACAGCACATACATTTATACGATTCGTGCGTGTGATTTAATGACAGTTGCAAAACGAAAGCTATTAAGACGTGGCCACACTTGATGCCGAGGGACATTGCTGGGTGATTATCAAACTGGATATTATAATTATCAATGCACAAAACAAATTGTGAAGGCTGTACTAAATATTTCATCTGTAGCACAATATCAGCTCAGACCTCTGAAACACGCACTGCTGTTTCTGGTTCTGACATCACCGTATCCATTGACAACATGCAACAACGTCAGTGCGCACTGCTGTGTTGGAAGGTGGGGGGGGGGGGGGGGGGGGGGGGGGGATCATCCGTTTGTTTCCAAAAGAGAGTTTCAATCTGAAATCCTTAATATGCAGTTGAGGTAACGTAATTGAATTGTACCTCGTCTTATCTGAGCCCTGCAAAGCTGGCAGACAGTAAATTAGCGTGAAGATGATAAGATTCTGGCTCCTTTGGCAGCTCTTGCATCCGCTGCCCTCACTATGTCACCTTGCACCTGCACAGCCAGCTGGAGGGATCTCAGCCAATTACAGCACAGGAAACAAACCTACAGTAAGTCCTTATACCAGAGAGAGGGAAAAGGCCTTGTACCAGAGAGAGGGAAAAGGCCTTATACCAGCAAGAGGGAAGAGAACTTATACCAGAGAGAGGGAAAAGCCCTTATACCAGCGAGAGGGAAGAGAACTTATACCATAGAGAGGGGAACAGGCCCTAAACTGGAGGGAGGGAAGGGTGCTTATACCAGAAAGAAAAGCGCACTCTTATGCCAAAAACATCCAAAGCACCAGTGCTCTGTGACTTCACAGAACAACATAACCTGAGAGTTGGCTGTTTTAGTCAAGAATAAAATTGATCGTTCATTTCTTCTAACGTTAAAGTTCCGGTGCTTCATATCATCGTTCTCTTTAAACAGGTTTTCCCTCTCCTCGTACAGAAATTGATCAGTTGCATTGATTGTGGATAATCCACTATATCCTTATGTGACAGCAACAGATGTGACAGTATATTAATGCATAATGCTCCCAATGTCCTTTCCAACACTGAGTGCTGAATGTTTTTCAAGGCCAGTTGAGCTGAGGGTGATTTTTTTGTTCCCTGGTTTATTTCCATTCTGTGAGCAGACTACACTGTCCTCAATAATGTGTCCTAAGGGTGTTCTTTCATAACTGAAGTGTCTGGACAGTGGGGTTCTCTCCAGCACCCCTGCTCCCGAACACTGTAATATCCTTCATTTGCCCTTTAATTTTTAACCATGCATCAGCTCGTAGACAATATGTCCGAGTCTCATTTACAGGTACTTACCCCGTGCCCTATGGTCCAGTGCATTTTGCTGCTGTTCCATTTGTGTGATGCTTCATATGCAGAAATTGTATATTTAATGAATGTATAAAAAGAATATACAAAATGAAAAGGCAACCAATCAACTGGTAAAAGAGCTGAAAACCTATTAATAGACTATATTAAAGTGCTGGGAGTGGGGGGTTGAATTATTCAGAGGCCAAAGAAACGCTACTGTGGAACGAAGCTAAAAAGAAAAACATAAAAGTTTTGAAGCTGCCCTTTTGAAATGCATGGGAAAAAGAAAAGAGATGAGACACTTTAAAAAAAAAAAAAAAGAAAGAAAGAAAGAAAGGCCAATGTAATGAGAAGTGACTTGTCAAAGGACATGTGCCCCCATTAATCATCAGGTTCAGCTCCACAGAAGCGTCCACAGATCAATCTGGGCTGGTTCCAGACTCTACCCTGGCACCGGCCGCAGTGCGTCCCACAGAAAGCCTCTCCGCACTGGACGGGAAGCCCTGTCACTTCGGCTTAGCGTCACTCCGCACTTCACCACAGTGTTATTTCTGCTGGCTGGCCCCGTCGGCCGCGCTTGTTTAGACACTGTTTTTGCTAATGCGCGATGTACCCACGGGGTGCGGAGCCGTACCCCGGCCAGGCCGTGGTGCGGGGGAGAGGAATGACCCCGCTGTGCTTTTCGGGCCTGCTAATGCACCCGCCTACTTATGAACCAGACTGACCGCAGTCCGTCTGCAAACACGTCCCCGAGCCAGAGAGAGCAGAGCCGCAATGCTCACTTTCCTCCACGATCGGCTAACATACATATTTATTTATTTATATCACAGCTTGCACAAACGGTGGATTATGGTTGGGTGAGAGGATGCGTATCCATTTCCAGCAGTATGTCTGTAGCGTTTTACTGCACGACAAGAGCTTAAGGAGATTGAATGGCCTGATTGCAGGTGGAGTTTAAAATGTCTTGTTTGGTGATGCATGGTACGTGAAAGGTTGTTTTTTTTCAGACATTTAGCAATACGCTCCGTTTTTACTATTGAAAACTGCTTCCCGCTGTTTGACCCTTGGTGATTTAAGGTAACCGTTACCGGAGGGATGTGCTTGTGCATGGCTGTTAGGAATTACATGAGGTTGTATTTCTCCACTGCTTGAAAACACAGTAATTAATCTCCTCTGAGAAGGGAATAAACCACTTTGACTTTTCCCAGAATCCCAGTGTTCGCATGAACACTCTGGGCAGCAATTATTAAGCAAGCGAGGGGCAACTGTTTGGTTGGTTAGAGAAGCTTAATTATTATGGCTTTGAAAAATAATAATTCATATAACACATATACCACATGAATCCACTCACTCGGCATACTGCTCTGTGGGAAGGAGAAACAGGATTTAGAATTGGATTGAGAATTCGTGATAAGAAAAAGTTACCCAAAAATTTGTGAAGAAAAGGGCCAATGTTAAAAACAAGATATATCAGTTATAACACAGTAGTTTTATGTATCACATATCATCTTTGAAAACCAAGTTTAGAAAATCTGCCTTTGGCCATGGAAATGGAAAAAGTTTTCCTCACAATTGCTTACTGAGAGCCAAGAGAGTTTTTAATCAGCTAAGGAAACGGAACAGAAGCCCTCACAGATACAAACGGTAGTGAGCACCCTTCTGAAATTCTGCTTCCCTCAGCTTTACCTGGAGCCATGCAGGTAGACAGGCTGCTGAAAGGCGGTGTGTTTGAGTGTGTCTCCCAGCTCCAGGATGGCCGTGCCGCTGGCGGGGGCCGCAGCGGAGAGCGTAATGAGCTGCTTCCCTCGGGGCGGCAGGAGCTTGTTAGTGTCAGACAGACGCCGTAAATAATATCTCACAAGGGAGCCGCTTTAAACATTTACAGAGGAGAACTGCTGCTGAATCTTTTCAGGTGCTGGGGGGGAAATGTGAAAGAAGATTTGGAGTTTTATGCTTTAGTGTTTTTCCTCCCCCTTGTAGCCAAAAAGGGTTCCACCCTGATTCGTTTCACAAATGGAGTCTAAGGATCTCCCAGTGGTATCAGAGAAAAATATTAGCATTTACCGCCGCAAGTGAAAATGATCATTTCACTTGGCGCCGCATCGCAGGCGCACACCTGTTGTCTTGGGCAGAGCACATCAGTGCGTGGCAGGCAGAGAGTGATTGGTCGGGTTCGCGGTTGTGTCGGGGTCGGGTGGGCGGGGCGGTGTCGGGTTTCGGTGGAGAGCTGGCGCTCACGTGGCCGAGCCTCGGGCTGCGTCATGCAGGGCGTCGCACAGAGGGCCTCTGCTCCAGCGAGCACAGGCTCCCACGCGCACAGCGCTCTCTCTCAGGACTGCGTGTTCGCCACTGCGTCAGGCGCAGTGCTGTGACTTCCCCTGGGAGTCGAGGGAACGCGCTTCACACAGACAAAAGGAAAACGCCCTTTCAGCTCCTCAGCTTCACATTCTCCTCCTGTACACATTCAATCCCACAGCAAGCTAATGCAGTGTGCAGAGCTAATGAACAACTAAATATCCTCATCTGCAGTATTCACATTGTTATTTGGCAGACGCTGTTATCTAGAGCGACTTGCAATTTTATCCATTTTATAGCTGGAAATGTACTGAGGCAACTCTGGGTTAATTACCTTGCCCAAAGCAATAACAGCAGTGCCCCAGCGAGGAATCAAACCAGTGCCCGTTTGGTTACAAGCCCCGCTCCTTACCACTACACCACACTGCTCTATTGATTATGTTTTTTGGCTTTGTGACGCCTGGAATGCCCTGCCCATGTGTTAAAATCATGGTTAAAGCTGTAAGGTCCACGCCCAGCTAACATGAGTATTCTCATGGCTCCTTCCGTCCTCAGACAACCTTGCCTGCCGTTATGTACTGCTGGTTTGTCTCAGAGCCTTTTTGGTCACCAGTATTAAAAAAGCTTTCTTCCTCCATTGAAGGAAATGAGAGCAGTTTGCATCAGGTTTTGTGAGACTGAATAGCTCTGTCCCGCTGTTGTTGTGTCTGCTCTATTTATAGTGCTGTGAGGAGGTAGTTTTCCACCAACCGAACCATCCTGGCCACTGTGACATCAAACAGCTGCTCTGTGTACCAGACTAGGTAGAACTGGGGGCACATATGAAATTGAAATTGTGCGTTCTAGTTGAGAGGCACTTCCTAAATACATACAGATCTTTAAACAAACCCCTCTCTCTCTCTCTCTCTCTCTCTCTCTCTCTCTCTCTCTCTCTTTCTCTCTTTCTTTCTTTCTCTCTTTCTCTCTCTCTCTCTCTCTCTCTCTCTCTCTCTCTCTCTCTCTCTCTCTCTCTCTCTGTTGTGTTGTAAGGATGGACTCCTGGTTCTCCACTTTGGCCTCGTTCTGCCCCCCCAGGCGTAGAGAGTGCGGTCGATAGGCTGGTCTCTGGAAGGATGCTGACAGCTCGGACTCTCCAGCCCTCCATCACGTCAGCCCCTCCCTGTGCTGAAGACCAGGGGAGGATCACCTGCAGGAAGCTGCCCCTGAGTGACACAGTCCGGTCACAAGAGCCAGGAAAATCCCAGCATATCGGGATTCAGCCTGTCACCCAGGCCCCTTTTGCAAGGGAATGTTCGTCTTTCTTCACATCTTAAACTGTTTGGATGATTTGTTATTTTGCTAGGCTAAGATGACATTAATGAGTTATGAGAGTTTGGGCATAAGAATGGGGCTGCTAAATTAATTTTGAGCCCTTAAGGCCTGTATCTTTGTGTTTATTGTTCTTTGTTTCTGGGCCTGGCTTCATACGCTGATGTTCAAAGAATTATCGTAGGCGTGTCATACTAAAAACTGCATCATTAAAGTCTTTATTTTACATTTGCATTGATATGGTTGACAGTGAATAGAAAACGTTATTTTGTACAGCATGTCTTTATTAGTAATATTTATTTGTTTCATGAGAAAGTTTCCTTTTTCTTGTGTGATCTTTCAGTCAGTGTAATTAAATGTAGCTGACGCCAGGCAATGAGTCCTTCTTACAGAGCGTATGGCTTTCATAGGGCAAGCTATATTTGCTGTTTCAGGGAATGTCAGTACTAACACCAATAAAACATTATGCAAATGTATCAGTCTCTTTGCTCTGCAGTTTGAACTCTCTGGGGTTTTGAGGCTTTACTAATTAAGTATATTTGCTGAGTAAATGCAAAGCGTTGAGCCAGAGCATCTCCATATTCTTTAGTACAACATCCTCCTGTGCTCCTGTGACAATCTAGTATATTACACTACATTGCATTATTGTCCTTTAGCGGACGCTCCTACCTAGAGTGACTTGCGTATGTTACAGCTTTATATGTTATCCATTTACACAGCTGGATATTTACTGAGGCAATTATGGGTTAAGCACCTTGCCCAAGGGTACAGCAGCAGTGCCCAGTGGGGAGTCGACCCAGCAACCTTTCAGTTAAAAGCCCTGCACATCACTACACCACACCACTGCCCTTCAGTATGTCTATACAGCATGCCAATCTTATTTCCCGATTGACATTAGGTCATTCTAATCTGATTTGTGGCGATATTGACGCCAATCTCTATGGCGAACTCGGGCTCAGTCGGCCGTGACACACAGGGTTAACCGCCCTGAACGCGGTGCGTTATCCTCTGTGTCCTGGCTCGGTGACTGCGGTGGCGGGGCCCGCTCACCTCACCTAGCCGTCTGGCTGCGTCAGGGCCGCGGGGCTGAACCAGGCTGCTCTCTCCCGCTGAGAGACCACAAGCCTGATGGGACACGGTGCGGGCTTCACACCGGTATCCAAGGCAACAGTCACTGCAGTCTGTTTAACACTTTGTTTGCCTGTAATATGACCATAATATGAATTGCTGGGGTTTTATTTGAAGATTGTTGGGTAATGGGACTTATAGTTTTTATTCTGAAATGTTGAAGATTTGTGGTAATAATAAAATAATATAAAAATAGCATAATAATACTGCTGTTTGCAGTTTTTGCTCTGTAACATATTTCCAGTTTGTCAGTGGTCTGATTGGTCATGCATAATATTTTCTTGATTTTTTTTTTTTTGCCCTTCTGCATGGAAGGTGAAAGATTGGAAGATTTTAGAGTAAAAGGCGAAACTCTTGGGAGCAGTTTGAATCCCTTAAAGGTGGGAGGGTAACGCAGGGTCTGGTCACCTTTTTAAAACAGCAGCACGCCAGCTATGTCACAGGTGGCCTGAGAGATGCTGAGTCACAACTGGTGCGGCCTTGGTGCGTGTGACGACTTTCGCTTTTCGGTAGGAGGTGAAGCGTGAGAGGGGCGGCATGAATTTTTCAGCAGCAGCCTCTCTGAGGCACAGCCAGAGTCCTGATTCCTCTGAATGTCGGAGTTTGGGGTGCGACAGCCTGCCGAACTGCACCGATATGCGGGGGGGAAATGGGAGCAGAAAGTACCAGGCCCTCTCTGCGACCGGTGAACCTGAAACCTGCTAGACGACTGAGCACTTTGCACCAGTGGTCGCAGCTGTGGGTGAATGCACCCGGTCCTCCCGCCCAGCTGCCGTAACGCGGTTGCAGGTACTGCATGTGGATGCCATGCCAATAAACACGGTCAGGGTTAATGTCATGCAGGGACCTGCTGAGTCAAGCTGAGAGCTGTCTTTTCAGAGTGGTGCTACAGCTACCTCAGGAGTCATGTCCCGGTTTGCCACCACCTGTGATAGCCAGTTTCATGCACAATTAGTGTCATGAGAGAGTGTGATCTGGGACATGTGGTGTAAATATTCTAGAACAGCTGTATTCTAGAAGCTCACACTGCCCCACAGTCACCCAGTGAAGCACTTAGGGTGTCCAGAGTTTTATCAGTGGCTTATTTACCACCAGGAAAGAAGTCATTCCTTTCCTGTATTTTTTTTAATCTTCTTTTTTTAGTATTTTCATTGGTTTAACCAGACAGACATTAGTTAATTATTTAAATAAGTACACTTGACTAGTCATTTTAATAGGCCAAATAAACTCATCCCTCTCCAACCCAGCCAACATGTGGTGAGTATACTGGGTCAAAATGGCTGATATAAATTACTTTTGATATCTTTGAAAAGCGCTATGTGTAGTGAATGCAATAACTTTTTACAGTTTTTGTTTTTTAAACACACTTTTCCACTTTGAGAAAGCATAATCAGGAGTTTAATCTGAACTGACTGCTGCAGTTCATGCTCTCCCCGGTGCGGGAGAGAGGAGACAGCAGGAGCCGGAGCAGGGTGGAGCTGAAATGAGGGGGTAGGAGGAACAGGGGGTGTTATTGTAGCGTTGAGTGTGGGGTGTGTCAGTGCGCGGGCCTCCTTCACCTACCACAGGAAGCACTGCAGGGGTATAAATCTTTAAAGATCTGCAGAGAGTGCGTCACGAGTCAGTCCGCTCGGCCGCCCGCGCCCCGACAGGACTGGGGGGGGGGTCTTTCGGTCAGCACGGCAGACCCATCCCCAAACCCACATGCTCCCAGCAGTGAGTGTGTCATGAGCCAGTCCACTCGGCCCCCCGTGCCCCGACAGGACTGAGGAGGAGGGGGGGGGACCCATCCCCAAACCCACATGCTCCCTCTGCTCCACCTGTGTGCGGTGCTCTAGCATGGAGATGAGGAGTGAGCGGGGTCAGGGGAATCATGGCTTTAAATCACGGGTGTGGCTAATTCCACTCAGGGTCACAGAGGTTTTTTGTGATGGCTAGATTTATTTTCTGTGGGTTTTAATACGGCAATGCAGGCAGAAATTAAACAAAGTCAATGTCATGATATTATCTTTTTAATAAATCTCTTCATTTGATAATTAGTCATTAATAAAGAATTACTTAAAATATTTGTTCAGTTATGGGAACAACTTTGAAAATCTTGAAAGGAAAACCTTGTCCAAATGTTAAAACAGCTGGAACTATTTTCTGTTCCATCTATTTTTTTATGAAATTGAAACTTTATATCAATCTATCATGTTGCAGTTGGATCAAAGATAGCGCAACCCCCCCCCCCCCCCCCCCCCCCCGGCAGATTTACAGGAAAGAAGACTGTCCACCCCCACACTCAGGGAGCGGATACCTGGAGCAGGTATGCCTGATCTTCGCCTGATCATTATTCCATCTGAGCCCATAATGACCTTAGAGTTTATTCATTCATTAATGTATGGTTAATCGAAGCCTATTGTCATGATCAAGAGTTTTGCATCCCTGTTGCAGGTGACCGAATGGTTGAGAAAGGGATATTTTGGACATGTTTATGAAGAGCTCCGAAGTTCCACTGTCATAGGCATTACTTGCACAAAATGGGGAGAGATCCATTTTCCTGTCTTGATTTTGTGGCTAGACAGCACAAGATCTGAAATGTAATCCATTCACTGGAAGCCAATGAAAACTGGGTACCAGCTCAGATGTCCAAAGTAAAGCTGTTCCAAAGAAGTCCATATTGACTGGACTACCAATAGCTGGCAGGTCATAATTCACATAGCTGCCATAGCTGCCATATTAGCACAGTGTCCTCTTATGTAAACAAACTGAAATGGAGTCAAAAAGGAATGACACGATGGGCTTCTCAGTGTCAAGTCTTTATTGATATGTGCCATACATCAGAAAGAATAGAGGAAGAAGATAGTTCATGTGTTCATCTATGTTTCACATCAGGCTTAATTCTAAAGAGGAGAAAGAACAGTGCCGTTAACTAAGCACACAGGCTGCCCGAGTCAGAAAGCTGCTGGTGGTATTAAGGCATTTTGACAAACTACAACATTCAGTCTTTTTTTTTGTTTTGTTTAATTCATTTTTGGTGACGTGTGTTTTTTTTTTTTAAGAAACCTTTTGATGACAGCTCTTAACACAAGTTTTACAAAAAGCTTTGGCCGTGGCATCAGAGCGGTTTTTCAGGAGGGCTGATGCAACGCTGTCAGCCACCAATCATCCTTTCCCATCACTGGGCATAATGAACACGTTACCCAGACACACTGGCCACACTGCCAGTCACCCTCTCACACGGCCAGGCAGACGATGGCTGTCTGACTGCTGTCTTTAGCGTTAGCAGCATTGCACATTGTAGGGTGAGCCAGGTCAAATACAGAATGACAGAACTATCAAGGGCAACCAGAGGTCTCCCTCAACCTCCCTCCACAACACGCACACCCTGCAGACTCACAGGCTGTGCATACTGGATGATATGCACATGCAACTATGGTGTGCAGGTGCACAGTCAAGTCTACACCTCAACCCTAGACTCCTCTGGTGAGCTCCCAGAGAATGATGTTTCTGTTTTAGATTTCGCTAAATCACAGCGGTCATGGAGCATGCCGATTGTGTCACGCGTAGACATAGAATCAAGTAGGGTCTGCGGTGTTAACCCTGGCTAAACGGCTCAATATTTTAACCTGGAGAGTAAAGGAGCAATAGATATCTAATTCATACACAGAATACATGCATTGTTCGGCTTGGCATTAGCCTCAGTGCTGCTACTGCTGGTGACCCCAGCACAGTTCATTATCACCTTTGGGGTGACCAAAGACCAACAATTCATAGTGATTTAACAGCATATATCAGTGCACTATTGACCAGCATAATGAAACATCATCATTATCACGCTGAAGTCTTATCTGATGAATGGTTAAAATAGATGCCATCCAAATACACAACCTCCAATTAGCCCACACTAAAACTGCCCCTGTTTGTCTCTTAAAAGCCTAGTACCCTGCCATAAGATCTTGTGCATTCGTCAGCTGAACTGACCGTTTCTCCAACATGGAACCGTTCCTGAACAGGCCATTGCTTTGAGCTTCTGTCAGAGCTGCTGTTGAAACTGGGCAAGGTGAGACACATAAGGTTGCTTAGCTTAGCTTTCTAGTGACTAAGGCTTGGTTTTTTAATACAGAGGCCAGTCATTAACATGTGCTTGAGGCATCAATGAAAATATATTTAGAATGCCAGTACGCAGACAATTCTAGAAACCCTTCCATAACTACTTTGATTAAATTCAAAACTTTCAGCTCGCCAGTGCATGCGTTCGTGCTAAATATAATTCTTCGTCTGAAAGCATAAAACGAAATGAACTGAAAGCCAATGTCATTGAAGTTTTCACAAGGCTTTTTTGCCTCTAATGTTTTTTTTTTCTTTTTTGCTTTTTTGCTTAGCATCCATGAGTCAGTGCTAATGAGATTACCTTAACACACAAGCGCCCGCAATGAAGAACTTTCATGAACACTTAAACACTCACCACTGTTGTTAAATGTAGTGACAATGTGATAGACATCAAAGCTACAAAAATGTCATTAGTTACTATAATCTCCTGCACCTTTTCCCTCTTCTAACACCAGCGTTAAGCCTTGAAATGAGTAATAACAATAGCAGCAGAATAAATGAGACATTGAGGAAACCTATGGTCATGTGGGAACAGCTGATGGCTGGCATACAGTCACCATGCAAACATGAAATCAATATACGTCATGCAGCTTACAGGTGGTTATATTTAATTTTTGCCTTTTTCATGAGAGGGGACATAGAGTTATATCTAGAGCAATCCTGAAGACCAATACTGCTTCTGAAGCTATACTTTTGGGAATCAGAGAATGCTGTTTTTCTTAATATTAATGAGGAATTCTATCTGAGAAGTGGATGCTTTACACACCGCAAACTTGGAGATGCAAAGCTGACTGACTCACGTATGGTATCAACAGACAGGAGCTATACCCAGTGACAAGACCAGTTTGAACAAGCTCTCGAAAGCATTCTAAAGGAATGTACTTGTGTGATCCTGTGTGTTATTTTAAAACATGAATGTTGAAGTAATAATTAGCAACATGGCTTAACAGTGCTTACAATTATGGTTTAGAGCTTGGTTTGAGATACTTTTGTGTTATATAAATTGTTTACTTAAACTTGCTCATGTCTTAGTCTGTGAAAAGGACAACTGTTTTCTTTCTTTGGTTCTGTATTTGTGGACCTAAAAATGCTGATAGAAACTGTAGATCTGATATGTACTGTACTGACCACATGCACCACATGCGTGCACACACACACACACACACGCACACACACATACACACCGTCTGGAATGTGTGAAGAGCCATTTGTAGCCTGTGGCAGTGCGCTTTGAATTGAAATACGTCCGTGTATTTGACAGCCGTGTGTAAACTGGTTCACATTGTGACATCCTCAAAGTGTACGCGGTCCTGCTGTAAGGAATTAGGGTGTTAAAGGATATTTTAGAGGTGCGTTTTCCAAGAGATTGCTATGTGAGACGGAGTATTGTAGCTGTATACGGAGAGTGTGACTGTAGGGTCGCAGATTGCTCTCAGAACACTCTTAAGGGTGTGTGAGGGGTTTTAGTTTTTCTGATTGGTGGAGTAGGCATCTGACGACTCATTCTTCTCCATCTTCTTGGAGTCGTCGCCGGAGTCGCGCTGGTTGCCCGCCTTGGACGGCTTGCCCTTGGGCTCCTCCTCCTTCTCCTCCTTCTTGCTGCCCTTGGAGGAACTGGTGTAAACCCGGGTCTGGTATCCATAGCTGAGCCCGGGGCCGGAGCTGATGTTGGAGCTGGGGAAAGTGATCCCGGTGCTGAATCGAGTCTCCTCCCCCTCCAGCAGTTTCCTGCGCAGGACAGACAGACGGACGTTAACTTTTCCTAGGTAAAAAAGCCGGCATCTGTACTGACAGTGAGAGTCAATGAGGCCTATGACAAAGCTTGCTTCTTTGCCAAGACTCAGTATATCCTTTTGGGAAACGGGAACTCATTGCCTGGTTATACCTGAGAAGATATAGCCACTTTGACTGATGTGGTAATGTACAGCTAAACTTCTAATCACAGGAAAACAACACCAGCTACAATAGCTATCACCTGCTACATTTTAAGTATGTAATTGCAACTAAAAAGACTTCTATATGTTACTTACAAAAACATAGCAATTGCAGGCAATGCATTATGATGTATAATATGATTCAGTCTGTGATATGATGATCACACCCCAGCCTTCTGCACTTTGAGGGTAGGGTGGTGTATTCCAAGGTATTTCTGTAGGTCAACAGCTTATCAACAGCTTGGTTCAGACGGAAAATATGAAACCAAAAAAATCTACCTATAGGCTGCAATTTCGATGTCCAAAGCCATCTTGACATTCAGAAGATCCTGGTACTCTCGCAGATGACGTGCCATCTCGCTCTTGGTGGTCCTCAGCTCGTTATCCAGCTGCGCAATCGTGTCCTGGACAAATAAAACACAAACTTCACTTTACAGTCGTCAGCTTGCGTACTTCTTTTCCCACATAAATTTGCCTGCATGATGTGATTTCACTGTTTACCTAGAGCTTTATATTTGAAATGATTTACAAGATTCTGCGTATTCTTTCATAAATTGTATCAAACGGTCGCCTTTGTTTTGTCTTTGTTTAAAATGCTCTTGCATGCCATTTCAGTGGATCGTGGCAGCTTTCGAGCGCAGCGTGAAGCGTGCTCTCCTGCTGTGTTTTACCTCATCGATTTAAGATCTTTGTGATAAAACATTACTGTCAGAGTACTGTCAGTACTGTAAGAGTGGTCTTTTTCAACGCCAGGTTAGTTCTTCCTGGCGTTCATTTTACGTGATTTTGAATGACAGGGGATTAGGCTCTTATTATACTATATTTTGTGGATTACGGATAGTATTTTGACCGATGAAGGGCATGGACTATCAAGTATATTGAATGTTTCATTTCTATGTCAGAGAGCCAAGAAGTTTAGTTGATCGCATATATTACGTGTTGAAAATTTTGTGTTACGGTACGTTCATGAACACCCCGGTTTGTTGTATTATCTGGAGGCACAATTCACCGCGAGGGTTTATCCCTATGACTTGTCGTGACTGTATGCACACGTGGCTAAGAGTAGATGAGTCCTAATCTGATTTGCCGTCGTAGCAGACCGCATGCCATACTCCGTTGGTATAAATCCACCCTCTGTCCCGTCTTCTCTATTGAAAATAAATCGACGTGTAGGCTAAAGAAGATTATCAGGTGGCACATCACTTAGCATTGTAAAAAGAAGTGGAGAGTACGCACTCACGTCACTGGAAGGCATAGACCTTCGGGAGTTTAGGACCACCTGTGTTGCTTCCGCAATATATTGACCTCGTAAGACTTATCTGGAATTGTCTTTAGCTGTCTCAGAAGACGGTATTAACCTCGCCCGCTAACCTCCAAGCGAGTTTGGTTCAGCACCATGGACAGGGAAGGGGATTAAGAAATCGTATCTGCCCTTGCCGTAAAGGGTGATCATTTTAATTTTTTAGCCCTCGTGTCGTTCAACCACATATTCCACTTTCAACATCTGATACATATTATTTTTAAACTATATTAGAACAACCTTAAACACTACGTTAATATTATTTAATAGGTCTTGTAAGCACCATATAAATGAGAATCGTCAGTGCAAGCGAGCCAAAGAGAGAGAGAGAAAGATTTCAGACAGGATTTAATGTTCTGTTTGTATTCCATTACTAAAGTAGGTTATCTGATATATAATTATTGCCACGGTTATATTTTAAAATATTATGGAACATATTATTTGTGGACAATTGCTACCGGTGTGTCCGTCTGTGTGGCACGGTTGATTTGAAAAGGTTTCATGGGTGAAAAGTAATTAACTGTAAGCACGCCTCACCTGGAACCCAATGACCTCTGAATTGTGCCTGTCCTCCATCTCTCGGAGCTGTCTCTCCAGGGACTCGTTGGTTCCCCGGAGGCTCTCGATCTCAATGGTCCTGGCCTGGAGTTGCCTCCTAAATTCGTTGATTTCCTCCCTGTTCGCACGCATCGTCTCGTTGGTTCTATTGGCCTGCTCGTTCAGGCTGTCAAACTTGGACTTGTACCACTCTTCCGCGGACTGCAGGTTTTTGGACGCCAGGGACTCGTACTGGCCACGGATCTCCTTCAGGGCTGAGGTGAGATCCGGTTTGGCTACCTCCATCTCCACCGACACCTGGGTTGCCTGGATCATGCTCATCAGCTCCGTCACCTCTTCGTCGTGCACTTTTCTCAAGAAATTTATCTCATCCAGGAGAGACTCCACTTTCTTCTCCAGGTCCATTCGAACTATAGTGGCATCGTCCACGTCCTTCTTGTATGCCTTCAGGGTTTGCTCGGCTTCTTCGCGAGCCCTCATCTCGTCCTCGTACTTGGCTCGGAGTTTCTGCAGGTCGTCCTCGATATTGTCCCGTTCTATGAGTATCTGGGACTTCTCGCCATTGAGCTCCTCCAGCTGAGAGCGGAGATCGCGGAGCTCCTGCTGGTACACGTCGGCGAGGCGTGACGGCTCCGTCTGCCTCTGGCGCAGGGTCACCAGCTCGGTCTCCAGCACCTTATTCTGCTGCTCAAGATTGCGCACCTTCTCGATGAACATAGCGAAGCGGTCATTGAGCCCCTGCAGCTGTTCCTTTTCATTGGTACGGATGACTTTGAACTCATTGTTGATGACTGAGGTCTGGGTCAAATCGAGGGATTCGCTTGGCACCGGCGAGAATGAGGACCGCGCCGATTTCCTGTAAGAGCCAAGGGAAGAGCCGAGACGGGAGAGGGACTGGGACCTATAGCCGCTGGAAGAGAAAGAATTCCTTAAGGAGTAGGCGCTGCTCCTAGAGGGAGAGGCAGAAAAACGAGGGGAGTCCCCGAAAATCTTCCGGTAGGAAGAAGAAGTGTAGTGGTCAGATCCGTACATCTTGGCGTCTAATGAGGAGGAGAGAGCTGAGCGTTCTCTGCGTCTGCCTTATATACCAGTGCCGCCCCAAACAAAAAATCACATCACGTGGTGCTCACTTAAAGTATTCCACACTGCAGATGTATAGATTTAACTAACGTTAGAACTAAGACAGTCCTTTCTTCATTTTACGCATTTCGTTTAATAAAAAGGACTCAAGAGCAACATTCTCGACGATTACGGAATGCATTCAAATAGTGCGCACTTTTCCCTCTAAACTGGGCGTAACTCCAAAATGGAACTGTCCATTTTGGTGCAACGCTGGTGTCTGCAAGAAATACTTTGAATGGCACGCTTCAGTCAGTCACCTCTAGAAAGACATCAAGATCATTTTGTCTTTATGACATTGCAATTTATTTTTATTTTCTTAAAACAATTTTCTGAAATGACCTGCTTTTTGGCGATGGTATTCGCGAAATTTAAGCAAGGGTACCGCAACCTAACGGTGTGGCGGTACGCACTGACACGTTTAAAATAAATTAGTGTTAATTACTACGACAGATATTATTATTATTATTATTATTTTGCAAAAGCGCACGTTTATCAATATATCATATCATGCAATGATTCCCATGCAAGTAGCATATTAATATATCAGCCAGCTGCGGGCTCATTGAGACAATGTGCTTTATATTATATGTTACTTTCTTTCAGGAAAGGGTAATGGTCAAGTGAATAGGCTTATGCTTAAGCTTCGAGGGTAATATCCATATATATTGGCGTAAACTGAAAATACCTGGAAGAGTATATTGTCCTGCAATAAGCAATAATACACTTCAAAACACAGAATTATAAACACAATTTATTAAATTACTCATTAGGTAAGAAGTATACATATGGTCAGTTAGTTTTAACTTTACAATATTACTGAAAACCCTTTGAACGTAAGCTTTCCAAATTTAGAAACGACACGATGCAACTGACGGAAATTCATGTACGTTGCTGCCCCCTGTCGACGTGAACAATTTCTACAGTATCTGCATGGAGTGCTCCTGGTTTGGACGAGTAATCCTACTTTACAGTGAACGTCTCCTCTGTACAGAATTTCATTTCGGAAGGATGGATCTCCCTGTCAGATCTGAAGCCTACTTAAGGGGAAATAGTACGACTCAGTCTGTTGACAGACTTGTCCTGTGTTGGAAGACATAATCCAATGAATCCGTTCTTAGGAGTAATACTAATGTGCACTACTGTTATTGTTTGTGAAATTACACTTAAATTAACTGGATTAGCTGGATTAACATTTTAAATTTTCTCAGACTGTAATGAAGCCAAATGAGTGCTGAGTGCTAAAATCACCTGTTTTTCTCCTTTTTTTACCCTTACCCCTAAGAAACCTCATGATGAAATCTCCGACATTGTGCATGATTCATTCTTTATTTCAAACAGCTTTCTGTATTATGATGGTACATTGGGTCATTCTGTAATTATCCTAATAACTGACGTTAAGAAGTGTACCCACCTCTGATCAGCCCCTCCCCTTGCATTCAGCAGGGGGAGAAACCAATGATGGATTCTTGTATTGTAGAGAAATGCCACCTGGTCTCCCTTCTTGCTCTTCTCTCCAAAACACTTGAACCTGCTGTTTTTAATCACCTGCCCCTTCTTCTTACTTAGAACGACCTGCAAGGTCTGGCTTCAAGGCTGGCCACTGTACCAAAATGACTCTTCTCTCAATCACAGATGAATTTCACTTCCACGCCATTCCCTGATTCTTCTAGGTCTCTCTGTAGCCTTCAGCACAGGGAACCATCATGTCCTTCTGTCTATCATGGCAGCTATGGGCATCTTGGGTACTGCTCTTAGCTGGATTTCATCATTCCTCTCTGGTCATTCCCATCAGGTGGCCTGGAAGAGGTCTGTATAAATCTCTGGTATCTTACAACAACAGTCCCCCAAGGCCCTGTGCTTGGCTTCCCTCTGTTCTATTCAATCATCACATCTCCCTTCCAAGTGCTTGCCATCTCCCTGGGAAACACTACAGTGTCACACCTCCAAGACCCCCAATGTGACATATGACAGTGGACTGACCTTCGTGGACCGCATAGCAGTGATCAGTTGGGCCTTCAGATTTTTCCTATACAACATCACAGAAAAAACACCTTTCCTCAGTACCTACTCAACCCAGAGGTTAGTCAAGGCCTCAGACTTCTTCCAGCTGCAGTACTGCAATACCCTCCCTACTGGCCCCCATGCATTTGTGATGCAACCCCTGTAGCTCACCCAGAATGGCTTGGCTGGTCCACAGTTTCCCCAAATTGCCCCACATCTCACCCTTCCTGATCTTCCACCACTCGCTACTGTTAATGGCTGACATCTGTTTAAAAATGCTGTTGTCTGTCCAACCAACCAGCAAGGGGAATGGCTCCTGCTTCATCTTTCAGTCCATCATCAGACCAGACCCTACACACTGGTCAGGTCACCCTTTTATGCCACTCCAGGAAGCTTGGCAGTGGCTGCATATTCTAGTATTGGCATCTGAGTGTTCTGGTCCCATTGTGCTCAATCAAACTTCTCACAGCAGTCAGGATGTCAGAGCTTCCAAGATTCTACGCCAAGCACTTCCACTTCCTGATTCCTTTAGTATGGAATCACCTCAGAGGACTTTTAAAATGATAATAATGTCATAACAGTAGTCACCGAGGTGATCCATTCGCACAACATAACCCTATGAATTTTGAAATGATGAAGTGTACATTCTGTAAATACCACACAATGGGAATTTTTGCTGCTTATGAAACTCTGGCACCCTCTGTTTGTCAGGTACATGGATAGCATGGCAATAGAGTGATAAGAACTAAAGCAATTCAAGTTATGTACTTTTCTCAAGGATACAAAGGCAATAATGAAGAAGCAGAATTTGAATCTGCAAATTTCAAATTTTCATGAGGCCCAGATCCTTTCCTACTGTCACCTGTAAAAGTACCAAGTGCCTGTGGAAGCTGCCTTGGAAAAGGGTGTTTGTAAAAGACACCACGTTGTTGGAAATATCTGAGACCTCGCCCATCTTTTCATAACTGCCCCTTCTTGTGTATAATCCTCGAACCTCAGGTCTCCCCTCTTGTTGTCCCCTGTTACAGACAGACGAGTCTGAGGTAATTTCTGCATATTTGCTTAATCTCTCTATCAACTGATCATTTCAGACCACTGCTGTGTTATTTAACATCATTTCAGCCACCATGAATACATGCTCTGAGCAGCAGCTGCAAGACAGGCAGGTGCTGAAAGCCGATCTGGGACCTGGTGGAACAGCAGTAAGTCATGTGGGTCTATGTACCCAATAGTCATTGAAGAAAATGAAGCCAGACGAAAGCAGGCAATCTTTTACCCTACTGATGACATAAGGTTGTAAATGTAGCGCTGGATCAGTATGTCTTGTTCATTCAAACCACAGCATGGTCCCTCCACCAGCTAATTAGATTTAGCCCATCCACAACTGTCCACTAAGTCAATATTCCAACTAATTTGCATGCATAATGCATGCCAATTAGTCAGTGATAATGATGACTATATTACTACTACTTTGGAACTACTATTACCACCAGAAATAATAATGCATGTAATGAATTATTGTTGTTATTGCTACTTCAGAGAATTAGAATACAGTGTAGGAAATGCAAATACAAATAATTGTTAATGAATGTATCACCTATGGGTATTTTTGCCTAATGCTTTTCTGTTTGAGTTCATTTAAAAAGATCACTATTATCACACTATTTTTCTTTATATCCATACAATAAGACAGCTATTTTCATGCTGGATCTGGCAGAGGCTGTGGTCCACCGAATCAGTGTTACGCTCGGCCAGCTGCAATAGTTGAGTTTTTCGATTGCCGCACAGACGCGCCGCCTGACGCGCATGCGCGGAAATGCATGCAGTGCAGTTGTTGCGACAGCGGACAGGAGGTAAGCAGCACTATCAGATCAGCTTCTGCCGTTGATCCAAAATCGGTTTGTTTGCTCGGTTTTTAGCAGACGAAACCTCCCAGAGTGTGAAAACAAGTTTGATTTTTAAAAAACATACAGCTTCCTGAGCTGAAATTGAATACAGTCTCGCCAGTAAACGTTCAGAGAAGAGGGAAATGCAAGTCAAGATGCGACTGACTTAGAAAACTGGCCTGCACAGTACAGTGCAAGGAAATTAACGTTAGCTAGTGAGTCATCGGGGATCTCAAAAAGTATTTTCACTCTTCGGTACGGTGAAATTCCTCTAATGTAGGCGTACCTGGTAGTCAGCTATCTAGATGGCTAGCCACCTAGCCGTCAGAGTAAGCACTTAAAAATAACCTCAGTTATCATTGTCTAGCTAGCTCGCTAGCTTGCAAGCAAAGTCGAGGAGCAGGATTTATTGGGACAAAAGGAGGCATCGAGTGTTGAACTTGTTTTCCAGCTGGTGTAAGTAGCTCGCTGCGTATATAACGATTTATGTACCTGCATTTTTCATTAACGTTTACAATAACTGTCAAGTTATGTAGCTAATACGTTGGATTTTTCATTGTATCTTTTTTTACATCGTTTAACTTACTTTCCGGTTTAACCTACTGTTCGATCAAGTTCAGTCAATTTTTTTTTAGCTCGACTAAGTTAGCAAGATCGACCTGGGTTACGATAGCTAAGCTAAAATGACACTGGTATTCGTACGTTATAGTTGCCTAACCAAACACATCAACAGTTGCCGTTTTATGTAACTAGGTACTTGATATCTAGAGTGATAGCTAGCTAGTTTGAAGATTGGGTAATAGTAGTAGTAGACGACCAGCGTAAGTTGCAGAAAATTAACTTTATCCGGAAGAAAACGTTAGCTGCAAGGTTGAAAAACACCTTGCTGTGTCGTAACGGTAATGAAATATCGTTTGGCAACGCGAAGCTGTCAAGCGGTGGCGCTTCCTCCCGTCAGAAAGTGAGCAAGCGGGCACTTACATTACATTACTGTAATGATGCTATTATTCATAGCGACTTTTAGAGCTTACCGTTTTTACGTTTTCCGCTTATATAACTGGATATTTAATGAGACAGTTGTGGGTGAAGTACCCAGCGAAGGGGTACTATAGCAGTTCGCTAGCGGGGAGTTTTGGCTACAAGCCCTGCTACGTGCCAGTATGCTACGCTGCAGTCCTAACATGCAATTTTAAAAGAAGCTCACTAACGCATTGGGAAGTCGGTGTATGTCCGATTGGCAAGGTAGTCATTTTCCTTTTTTTGCATCATTCTAGTCTGCAGCTATAAATAACTGGAGTAGTTTATTTAGTGAGACTGAGTGCATATCATTGGGCTGAGACAATGATGAATGACTGGCCTATTTTCTGAAGCTGCAGGAAAACGCTTCCAGCAGGAAGCCACTGTGAGATACGACAGTCCCAGCAGATCCAACACATTGCCTTAAAGACCCTAGAGAGGGTAGAGATAACTTACTGTCAAAATGGGATGTAGCTACTGTAGCTTGGAAGTAGCAGTAATGTAGCTTGAAACATACCTAATAATCGTGTCAGTCTGGTAAGATAAAATACAGTCCTCTGGCAATTTTTCCAAGTGCAAAGGTGAATTTAAAGATAGTGTATTCTCAAAGAAGATCAAGGCTGTCAGGTACAGTGAATACAGTGAGGTGAAGCAGGTGATGTTAAAGCCTTTGAAGGGTTATGTGATCACTTGTAGCTGTACTCACTATGGAGGCTGATCAGGACACACTTTCATAAGGTAAAATTAGCATGTTTTTAATAATGGCGGAAATTCTTACACATTGCTGCGTGGCAGGAACTGCCCTTTTTTGGTATGCAGTAACTTAATGGTATGCTAGGGTATAGTAAGAGAAAGATTAGTCAAGTTTACTTTGATGTCGGGTCAGTTTTGATGTCGGGTCAATTTTATATAATTTTTGTGTACCTAAATGATTGAAGGGAGGTACTGAAATACTGATTTGTGACCAGAGTAGTTTCTGTAAGGTCACCTCTCAGGTATGTGTGCGTTCCCACGTATGTACGTTTTCCAGGCCACTGCTGGCCTGGAAAACGCAGGTGACCTTTGATAAACCGCTGCTCCGGCCTCAGGCTGTGAATGGGCGTCACACCCAGTCGCATTGAGCTCTCAGTTGCTTGAGCGCTGCCCTTCACCAGGGACACTGAAGATTTTCCTGGGAAGATGGCCACAGCTGCACTTACACTTACAGTTAAGCTACTGTGGCTGAGATAACATTTTGATTTTGAGAAAACGAGACGCTGTTTGGCTCAGTTGTGAGGAAAGTTCTGCCTGCTCCAGACACACTGTGTTATTTCTCTAAAGGTCACTCATTGAGGCGGAAGCAGGAGAAATGGGTCCTTTGAAATAGAAACGAGGGGCTTCGTTACCACGCGAAGGGCGTGTGCCATTGAATCATATGGGGTTTATGAGGTGATGAAAATGTGGTATTGGTGCAGTACCAGCGGGACGTTTTTAACCAAAGCCAAGGTTACAGGCGAGCCTCAGAACATCAAATGGGACAGGAAGATGGGGCAGTGCACCCAAGTCAGTCTGGCCAGGGCATGTCATGAGTGCTCAGCAGAAGCATATAATACCTAGTCCAGTACGGCGGTTACAAACTGATGTGATATTCAGTCAGTCATTGTTTTTTCTTGTCGGACAAAAGTGGTTGAATAGCTGGGTAATTGTAGCAAATCAGTTTGAATTGTGAATGTGCAATGTTAGCCACACTGTAAATGTATACAGCTTGAAAGTGATAGGCAATCAGTAACAGTAGCTAGCCACTATGCTAGTATCTTTGTGACTGAGATAGCTAGCTGGTTATTGTAGCTACCTAATTAGCTACATATTTTCTTGGTGTCTTTTCACATTGCCTGTGTATAATTTTCACCTGCAAAATTATAAAAAGGTTACTCTTCATACATAATTATGCAGTCTGAATGCGTCAGTGTCAGACATGTCACTTTTTACTTTTTTTAATTCTATTTTATTCTTTATGTTCTACTTTTTATTTTGAAATGACAATCCCTTTTGAGTGACCACACTAGATAATGGAATAACTCTTACTATATTTCCAAATTTTCCCAGTGTGTATACATCAGCCTGAAATCACAGACTAGAATTTTGCATGTGGACATGAATTTGTATGTTTTCCCCTGTAGCATTTTGCAGTATTTAAATCCATCCTTCATTGTAATGTGGATTAGCTACAGACTTGCTGGTCTTTCCTCTCCCGGACTCACTTCCATTTGGAGAACATTGTAAAACACACCTTAAGCCCTTAAACCCTGAACATTTCACGAAGATACTTCTTGGTGTTGATTATTGTAGTAGTTTTCCTAAAGTTTAGCTTGTTTTTAATTATGACAGTGTATGTCTGTGATAGTTTATGAAGTCACTTGCTGTACAAGAAGCTGGATGGGCCATGTCCTGATACTGTGTGGTCTCTCTGTGGTTCTGTGTCTGTCTTTCTTCGGTGACCTAGCCTGGTGTAAAATGGTAGGGTGATGTCACCCCGCCTGGGCTCTTATTTCATGTGCTCCCGTTTCCTTTCTGACTGCACTGTGGAAGGTTGCCGTTGTTGACTTTAGCCTTTTCCGTTTGACCTCTACTGTGTTTGACTGTATGAGACCGTGTTTGAGTTACCCCTCGGAAAATACTGATGCTAGGTATTATCACACTTTCCACTCATCTAGTGGGAATTAGCCAGGTTCAGTCACTGGGAATAGCACAATAGTTTTTATGTCCTTCCACCTGTCTGTTAAATTATTCAAACTGAAACTTGTTTTCATATAGGGAATTGGAAGAAATATGGACCTGTATACACAAAATTCTCACACTCCCACTGACGTCCAGGCCCCAAGTCACATGAGAGACAGGTGCAGGTGTATCTGTTGTCCTGAGGCAAAATTGGTGTGCTTGCTGTGTGTGTTGTGGAAGCCGTGTCGAGATGCACTTGTAGAGCGATTTTCCCCGGCCTTTTGACTGGCTTATGCATGCCAGCTGCCAGCCGAATGTTCTTTCACGGGCAGCAGTGGAAAAACTTTGGTGTTCCTTTGGGGGGGGGAAAAGTGTTGAGTTATCCGTCATGTCTGCCTGTTATTCAGCCACACCTGCAGAGATGCTGCAGGGTGTTTTAGTAAGTTTATTTTTCTGATGGTGTCAGTCAGTATTGACTCCAGCAGTGAATAGGCCTATTTTAAGGTTCGTCTTACTGTGTTTGCAGAGGTTTTTTAGTGATTTCCTGTGATGAAAATCAGCCAGCTTTTAAAGGTCTCAACAGGGGCCATAATCTTGCTTCCTGCATGTCAGCTTACCGGCTGTAGTTTCTGTGGTTTTGATGCACTGGGGCAGAGAAATGTGGTAAGTGTTGTCTCCATCTCTGTGGGAGCTGTATTTCTGTTTGTCCGGGACACTTACAGAAGAGTTGCTGTTGACACTGAGGTCCTGTGGCATACTGATGCCGTGGAAATTGGCCAGTCTTGTGCAGTGAAACAGCAATAATAATTGTTCAGGAATTCACAAGGGACTAAACTTGTTAGTGAGTTCAGCACAAAGCCAGCGAACGTCTTGCAGATGTCGGGGCAAGCAGACGTGTGAGTAGAGGGGGCATTTTCATAACAGCGTAACTGAGTGAATGATTAACACTCTCGGCCTGGCAGCTGCACAGATCTCACTAGGTAGCTGCTGTATCAGTGTCAGTTTCCTGGATCCTGGAGTCAGCGACAGAGCAAATGCAGAGATTCCTTACAGTCTGCTGCTTCACTGATAAGAGGCTGACTCCCTGAACGGGGGCAGTAGTTGATAAGTTGAACTATTGAAGAAAAACTTGCTGGTGTTTTTTTTTTTTTTTTTTAGAACTATTATTAGCCCTGTTTAGTCAGCTGTTTTATATCCCCTTATACAGTACATTTCCTGTGGGTTTTTTTTTTTGTTCGTTTTTAGTGTTTTACACTGGAAATTTTTATTGTCTTGCTTTGAGGTTAAATGGACAAAAATATTATTAGTATTACATACTACTAGTATTCAACAGGACTACTGTCTGCACTAAAGAAGGAAATATTATACTGTCATGTATTTTTGTTGTAGTTCTAGAAGAGTGTATTGCAGTTGTGGAAGGAGCGTCCAGTGTTCTTCTAGATTAGATCAGGTTAGTGTCACTCTTGAAAACTAATTAGTGTAAGTAAACATTATTTAAAGCTAATACTAGCCCCCTCATACAACTATCAGTCTTCAAACCCTATGTTCCATCAAGATCGCTACACTGCAACTATGGGGAAATTGACTGTCCCATCCCAATGGGGTTGCTCCTCTCAATCACAATCCCTGTCTGTACCGGTCCTTCAGTGGTGGAATGAACTCCCCGTGGAGGATGCAGACTGAAGATCCACCTCTTCAGACTGCATGTCGGTTCCACTTCAATCCCTGCCTCCTAACACCTGCTACCTCTAGTAGTTGATGTTTATTTTACGTGTAGTATTGTGATGTATTTTGGATTCTGTGTTCTAGTGACTGATGTATCGTAGTGTACTTGGCTTCCGTTGCCTAGTCAGGTTGCACAAGTTAACTTGTGATAGGACTTGAATGGTGTAATGCTCACACTCACTGGTCTGTGAGTGTTGTTAGCCTGGTCTGACACTGTTGCTCATTCACCCTGAATGGATACCCTTATGTTCTTTTGTGCTGGAAGTCACTCTGGGTAAGAGCGTCTACTGCATGCATGTTATGTAACGTAATGTAGTTCCCCTTTTAAAACAGCCTTTCAGAGCCTTTCCTTATTGCACTGTTGTTATTTACCTATTTCAGATGTTTGTCCACCTGCTGTGGGTTAAGTGGAACACGGGAGAAGTGCAGAGAAAATGCTCTCTTTGACTGTAGGGCTGTAGTCAGAAGCTGTGTGATCAGTAGTTCAGCAATTTCATTCATTTGCTTCCTGTTCCTTTCAGCAGATCAGATTTCTAACGGTTTGTAAGATGACAACTTCATGGAGTGACCGGCTACAGAACTATGCAGATCTTCCAGCCAACATGGACGGACTGGCCATGAAGAAGTATCGGCGAGAGGCCCACCACAGGTACAGGAGAGAGAGAGAGAGAGTGTGTGTGTGTGTGTGTGTGTGTGTGTGTGTGTGTGTTTGTCTGTGTGTCTGTCTGTGAAAGGGAGCTAGTCAGATGATGCAGTGCCCTTTAAAAATGTATGTTACTGACTTTGCTGTCTCCAGGATTGCAGGACAGGGGTTTTCCATAAGTTATTGGGGGTTATTGGTGTCAGGGGCACCAGGTGACTGTGACCAGTTCAGAATGAATGAATATACAGGTGAGGGTGTTTGACACAGAGATGGAGGGTCGTGAGGGTTAGGGTTAAAGAACACCCTTCCCTTTACGGTTGCAGTGAACTGGCTTTCTTTGTTTACATACCTTCCTTTCAGAATATCTTGAAGAATTTTTTACACCTAAAGTTGTCAGAGACCCTACTTTGAAATGTGCTTTGTGTAAGGACTTTATTTAAACTTACTATGTTACACACAGTTTTGCTTTAAAACACTGTATCAGGAACATTAAACAGCTGTGTGGGGAACGGCATTTATTAAATGAAATGTATTATTATTAAAAATGATTTTAATGGTATAAAAATGGTCTGAGCAGTGTCTGTGACAGGAAAACATGTCTGCCACAATTTGAAATAATCAGAAAGTCAGAAAGCTTCATTTCCACTGTGTCATCTAGTGTATAAAGAAAAAAGACTTTTCATGGTACTTTTCCGATGAAGGCCTTTAATCATGTTTTTATATCTGTATCTTTTGTGATTATGTTTGATATATTGTGAAACGACAGTCAGTGCTTTGGGGTAGTGAAGGGGTTGGATGGGAAAAAGGGTGGCTATGGGCTAAGCTAAAATCATGACTTAGAGGGAGGAACTGGTAAACTGGTAAAAAAAAAATCAGCAAAATGGGTTAGAATCAAAGTTTTAAATGTGTAGTCATTGTAATGAATTGCCTTTGGTAAATCAGAAAGAACTAACTAAATCCAAGACCACACCAAAATGCCCATGTTTTCAGTAATGATAGACACAGCACCAGTACTAAATGATTTTGTAAATGGGTCCATTTGCTCCAACTCATGCTCCCACCTGGACATGTAGTTTTTAAAATTCTCCCATTTAAGCAGGTGTGTTGTTTTATCAAAGTATTCTTGGGTTTGGAAATGAAATATATGATGGACTTCCCTTTGTACAGCAAGCAATAGGTCTTAGGCCCTTTGCTAGCAAACTTAGCATGTCAGGCTATTCTGTTCATTGCAGGTATGTTGAAATGGATGATGATTTGTAAGCCAGTCAGATATGAATTGGTTTTAAATATATAGCAGAAACTTAAATGTGACAGGTTTCTGATCTCCACACGAGCATGAAATCCCAAGTTTCACCAAAGAGGCCATGTAACACATGGAGGTGCAGCTGTTGTGATTGAAGACACACACAGCAGATTACTTCACATGAGTTACGTCACACAGTGAGGGAATTCTGGGATTTTCCCGACAGCTGTCTCCGGGATAAAGCAGAACCTTTTGTTTTTCTTGTTAAAAATGTTAAGATCATACACAATAGTATTGTTAATTTTTCACCTTATCCGCATGGTAACCGGTGGGTTTATACATTGAATTAGCTTTGGACTTTAAATTAACATGCAAGTCTTTGTACAGTTATGCCGGAAAACTCAACAGAACAAAAATTAATATTTAATTCATTTAAATGAATAGTCTTAACTTTCAATGTCAAGTTGAAATCAATGCACAGTGAAAACCGGCTAGGAAAGGAAAGGCTTTGATTGCTATTATTCATTTTGCTATTGCTAACAGGAACAATAAATGATCTTATGTGTAGCTACTAAAACTGTAAGCCTTTAATTATTTAGTTAGAACTGTTTTACAGAATGGAATGTCAGAATTCAAGTTGTGTGTCCTACCAGATAGTCAGATGAACTATCTCTTGGTAGACCACTCCTTTCTCATTGGCCATATTCCTTATCATGTGATAGATTCCCTCATATTCTTTTTTTTAATCACCATAGCTTTTTGAGCATCCATATCTTCAAATTGGATATAACCTATGCCTTTGAAATACAGGAGCAAATCCATGTGTTTTTAACAGTTCAGTGTTAATTTGTCATCTTCCAACGTATGTTTTTTTTCTGCTCCTTTTAATCACAAAGTTGTGAAATGGTAACTGAGGAATACAGAAGAGGACGTTGTACCCTGGTTTTTGTCTTTTCCCCCTTGTGTACTTGTGTGTATTGCTTCAGGGATAGGCAGCGCCATCGGTGTAACAGCAAACCGCTTCCCCTCACCACACTTCCTGACCGCTGAATATTCTAGATGTCTTTTCAGGGTGTCTGTGTGTCTTTGTTAATGTGGCAAACAACTCTCCGGTCACAGTCAACAACAGAGAACGGAACGGAACATGCAAATTGTTTGTGCAGCAAGTCAGAAAAATTAAAATGACAAGAAAACAAAGTTGGAACCTTTGTTTAGCGTTCCGCTGGGTGTGTGTCGGACGCCGATGCAGGTGACAGTGTTGCTGAGGCAGTAGCAGCCGGGCACGCAGTGGTAATGCATCGCCCCTGTGTCCCTCTGTCACAAAGCTTTCCCCGGGATCTGGCCCTATACCACCCTGCGATGAGGTACGCAATCGTTGTGCCGTTGAACTGTATAATACTGACAGAGTGAATCCTGTGCGTAGTGTGTGCTGTTCATCGAAATATCATGGCACTGTTTAAACAAAAAAAAAAGAACGAACCCATCAGTACTGACACTGCCATGTGGTGTGGGTGTGCGTTGGTAGGTCCCTGGAGGGACGCGGAGGTTGTCCTGTAATGAGTAGATATGTGTGAGTTTCTCCTCTCCCCCATCCTGTCTCTTACTGCATCTCTTTCCATGCTACTCTGATTCATTTCCTCCAGAGTAACAAGCTTGCACACGATCCTCCTCAGTGTAAACCAAAAAAAAAAAAAAAAGAATCGTGTCACATCTGAAAGCAAACTTCAGGCCCGAGCATTTCACTGCATTTTACTGTAGCAGCGCGAGTTTGCAGCTCAGTCCAAGTTTGTTTAATTCTCTGTTGAATAGTGTGGTTTTTGCTTCATTCATGAGAGGAAGGTGGTTGTAGTGTAGTACTGATGTGATGTGCTGTGTGCCTTTTGTAGGAATATAGTCCCTGTGGGAGGTTAATTCAAACTCGTTACTGCCATTTACAGCAACAGTGCTTGTTCCAAAGTTAGCTCCAATGTGTTGTAAGGTTAACACTATCTTTATCAGCCAGACATTAATGTGGGGAGAGAGCTGAGTTAACAGTGATGGTGTACTTCAGTAAACATGGCGGTATCTTCTGTAAATTCAAAATTCAAAATTTGAAATCCTGGTCTGCATGATTATCCTTTTATATTTTCTATGATCGTAAGAAATGAGTAGTACCACACATTTCTCTACATGCTGTTTTATGGATGCCTGTGTTGGTTACTGTGTTTCAATATCTGGTTAAACAAATACAGCAATAAAAATGTACAGGCACTGCTGATCAGTGAAGTCAGTTGCGCTTGCCTAATGTGGAGTGAAAACCTCATTTTAAACAGGTTCAAACATTTGGATGCTGCAAATATTGATGATTCCAGGACAGGCTTATCAGCAGGGTAGAAAATAAACAGAGTAAAATTGACATGAGGAATAATAGCTAGTGTACATTAGGTAAATGTAGGTGTCTTTGTACTCATTGAGAATAGACCTATTCATGCATTACTTAACAGCTACCTCTCTTTGTTACCATATGGAAATCGATCCAATGCTTTTTAGGCCTGATGAGCTCTGTGTCTTGCAACTGTAATTACAGAGATTTAATGGGGGGGGGGGGGAGAAAACATGTATGCTCTTTGAGTTTTACCAAACATCTACTGAGCTCCTGAATATTCAGCACAAAAACACAAGCACAGTGAACACAAAAACGTCAGTCTGCATTTACCAAAGGGTAGCGTAAAAAAAAACCATTCAGCATGTTTTCACTATTCAGAGCTGTGGAAGCTCTCTGTATAAGGGGTTTCATTGAAAAAAAGATACTGGATTTACTGAAAGGTATGAAGAACCAGACATCGGTACTGCAGTCAGAGTTTGCACTGTGTGCCCATGTGTTTTTTCCAGTTACAGTACATTTCACAGTGTAATTTTACTGAAAAGATTTTGCAGGATGAAAGAGGGGTACAGTTTTCATCCAGGTGAAGGCTTTACCTGGGAAGATGCCAGTGAAGAATGGGGAAGGCTTTCGAAGTTTCAGGTTCAGATGTGTGAAACAGATGACATAACAAATACATAGTGTTTTGCATGCAGGTTTGCCGTTGGTTTGATTGGTTTTATTTGTTTACTGATTACTGTGTAATGGTCAAACTGCTTCCTTGGTCATTAGATGGTTTGGTGTCCTCCTCTTGAACTTTTACAGTTATGGACAAAATGATCCAAAATTAGTTGTTGTATAGGCTCACTGTTTTACTTCAGGGGATTCTGGGGGTTATCAAGTTATTTAAAGCTCTGTAAAAACTCTATAAAATATAATTATATGGAATATATTGAGGACTACACCTGCATTTTATATTCCTAAATTCAGTAAACTATCGTGTGTAACAGTAGGTACTTGTCACTGATTGACATTTAAAGGGTATATGTGTCATAACATGCAAAATATGACTGTATAGTCAATTCTCACCCTGCGTTGTAAGTTTTTAACCACCAGTTTCTGACTTGTTTGAATTTTCTGATTAAGTTGCTGTTGTCAAGTGATACCTAGCGAATTTGCTTTCCTAGATAATTCTTGCTGGAACATGAGGCCATTTGGCACAGGCTGTGTTTAGTAGCAACTTTATGTAAAGGACTGAAGTGCTAGTTCAGAATGAAACGTATGAACATTTCCTTTACTCTCACCGTGTCTGCACTGGTAAGTATGTGTCCCATTGTTTCATTTGTGATGAGGGAATTCCTCACTAGCTCAATGTACTGATTGTATTCTTTACCTTCTTCTCAGAGTGTTTGTAAACAGAAGTTTGGCAATGGAGAAGATTAAGTGCTTTGGCTTTGATATGGATTACACTTTAGCAGGTAAGTGCAGCGTTATGTCTTCTGAATGCTGAGCCACCATCAGGTCACAGAAGCAACCCACTCAGTCGTGCATGAGAACTCCAACTGGAATTCCGGCTCTTTTTATGTGGATCTCGTCATGTGGTTAGCCAATATGAATGGGGGGTCTTGTTTAGCATTGCCCAGTTTTAGGAGCTAGTATAGTGACATGAGGGATCTGGGTGGAAGGTGAATTTCCTCGCTCCATTAAAAGGGAGCTGGGTGTGTATGTCAGGACAGCAGTGAGCACTCAGTGATGTCAGGACAGGAAAAAACTGGAGGTCTCCTCCTGATTGGAGAGTGGTTATACTGAGTGATAACACTGAAAAGAGAAAATTGCAGGGGGATGTGTGTCTGTAATCATATGTATTTGTTAACATTCTAATGCATTTTCTTGGGATCTTGTAGAGAAATGCATTTCACGAATGTAAGGTGATACACACACCAGGTATGCTGTAATTATGAGATCCATAGTTCATACACCAGAGAAAATGTGCAGTGTAATTTCACATACATGGCCTCTGGAATCTGTTTCCCCACACAGCACTTGTAATGCAATCTGAGGCAGGCTGGAGGTGATGTGTCTTCCCCCACGCACACAGCCATGATCTATCTAAAGACAGTTCTTTTAAAGGAGTCCAGTATCTTCTGTATAGGTAATGGGTCTGAAAATAGCCCTCGTTTGACACCCGGGTCAGCTGTACGTGTGACACTTGGAATTGATGCTTGACACAGCCGGGGGTCACTGGTTCCTCCTCGGCTCTGGCCACATTGAGAAAGACCCCCTGGCCGCTGACACCTGGGGCTGCTTATGGGGATTGGGCCATAAACAAGTGATAATGTTTACAAGAAGAGGCTGTAATTTCACTCCGTGGCTCCACAGCCCCGTCCTCAATGGCGAGCGAGGTGACCCGGACTCTTGTTAAACACCCCACCCATGGGGGTGGGGGGGCTCTGTCTGTCATTATCTCCCCCAGCACTGCTGCAGAGTGTCTGAGCTCCTGGGAGGCTTCACGTCTCAGCAATAGCGGTAGCAGTCAGCTGAGCATTCGGCTTCATGTATGGAAAAGCAGATACCGTTACCCAAAATGGTTTAGTGGGATTTTATGGCTATTTACAAAAATAAACACCTTATTAAATTAAATTAATTAAATGCAGCTTCTTGTTCATTACGTATTGATAGTCATGCTTCTCAGCCGTCATAATTGACGGACAGAAATATGTGTCATTTCTGTCCTTAGGTGTGACATGCAGGGGTTAACATACCAAAACTGGTCAGGGTTCTGTCCCTAAAGAGAGCCCTTCCAAAACAAGCATTTGTTGTTAAAATTTTGCCATTAGAATAAATTGAAAAGGGGAAATAAGTTTACTATGAATGGCTGTGTGTGTGCGTGTGTGTGCGTGTGTGTGTGCGTGTGTGTGTGCGTGTGTGTGTGCGTGTGTGTGTGCGTGCGCGAGTGCGTGCGCGAGTGCGTGCGCGAGTGCGTGCGCGAGTGTGTGTGCGTGTGTATGCGTGTGCGTGTGTGTGCGTGTCTGTGTGTGTGCGTGTGTGTGCGTGTGTGTGTGTGTGCGTGTGTGTGTGTGTGTCTGTGTGTGTGCGTGCGTGTGTGTGT